>NC_068982.1:153195696-153205903 GCF_001194135.2 Octopus bimaculoides | reverse complement strand
TATATATATATTCATATTAGTGTTTATATTGAATGCAGTACATCAATGACTGACCTGTCGAAAACATTCAGAAAAATTCTTATATGGAATGAATGAATGAATGAATGAATGAATAAATATATATAAATAAATAAATAAATATTCCGTTCTTTCTGTGTGATATTTTCCGGAATGTTCTTTTTGACCTTCTGACTTTCGATTTTATCCAAAGCATTCATGAGTTATAGATTGGAGAAACGACGTTGGAACACTTTGTATAGAGTCAGCTAATGTCGAATATTTTTTTCGTAGTGCAGTAATACATACTAAAAATGTATAGCGTTTGTTAGTTATTTTTGTGGCTCTAATTCCCTATTTATTTCACTCTTCAAATTGATTTCTTTTATGTAGGTGTAACACCTTTACGTCTTCAATCGTTGATTATATAATGCTCAGTTCATTTTGTAGCCCCTAGTTTATCGATCTTGCAATGCACGAAAGTCGAGGTGTCAACGTGTTAAAAATACACGTATTTCGTACGGAATCAGGACGAAATTCCTTATTCCATGCAGAGCTTCTAACTTTCCTGACCAATAAACATACACATATGGCTCTCCTGTCGATTCAGTATGACTGATGGACTGAGCGATATATTTATTGAATTAGTGAGCAAAGCTGATTGGCATTCCACAGACATGTTTCTTTTGCGTAATTTTCAACTACAATTTGGATCAGAGTGACAAAGATGTTTCAAAGCTGGAATATAAGAATTCCAGAAACAGATTAATCGACAGGATTCTGCAATTTCTTTCCTCCTATGTAAAACCAAAAGTTTTAGGGAAAGCTGCAGTTATGGTCAAATCACTAGTTCATAATGCTGTACGTTGGAATCGGACGCTTTTTTTATACATATCAATTAAATACTCGCCAGAAAGTGCTACTAATAGTTATATGCCTTATGATACTTGAACAGGCATACGTATAAAATACGTTATGTATCTCAAGGCAATCTTTCAGGCTCTTTATACGTTATATATGTTTTATGCATTACATATATTTTAAAAGCAAGGGCGCTGGAGAGAGAAAATACGAAAATACGTAGGAAAAACGTGAAGAAGGTTGATGCAAAATATGGAGCGAGAAAAAAGTAATACTATCAAGAAAACTATGATCCCCGTCCTCCTTGATTGGAGAAAACTCATTAAATACAACTGGTACAGAACAAACTAACAGAAAATATGTCAAAGTCTGTGAGACAACAACTCAATCCTGAGTGGATGGTGCCCGCCAATTTGCTAAAAGAAACCTATCCATGTGTTTACACATGCTGACAGTTTCAGGTCTGTGTTGGAATTCTTAGATCCATTAGCATAGATCTCTCCACTATTCTCCACTTAATTGTATGTGGTGTAGAGCTGCTCTTCAAATTCTATACAGGGATAGCTGCATTACTTTTATTGATGTGCTGGAAAGTAGATAAGTGGTTTGCATTAACGTCCCTTGAATTTGGCCTCGCATAACCCGACGTAATCCTTTATTTTCATTTGATATATCTTGAAGTGTAGCTGTAACTTCAGCCTCGTATATGACGGAGTTTATCTTACACGTCTGGTAGAGCGGGCTAGCTTCAGGATGTCGTCAGTTACAACTGTGAATGGTCTCTTTTTGATTTTTACGAGTTATAATGTTCTTCATATTAGGGCAACAGCTGTATGGTATTTTAATTGATCGTCCCTTGAATATTTTCCTGTATTTATAATATATTGTAATACGTTTATCTAAAAGAGACAGGAATTTCTTGCTTATGTTAGTCTTAATATTAAGGGAGAAAGGAAGGTTGAATCAAATTAATTTCTTTGGTCTATTTTTGGTATAGTTTTACGATTCATATTTTTAAAAAGTTGTAATACATTTTATCTTTGAAGCTGCTGTTAGAACTAAAAGCCGCTGTTACCTAGGACATAGTTATAGTAAGGAGCTGCCTTATCAAATATTTGTTTAGAAGACGATAGACCTTATTGCTTATGTTAGCTATCAGGTTTCTGAAGATTATAGGGCAGTCCTAATTTTGAGGTTGCTTCGGATTTACTGTTGGTTGCTATTAATGTTATCGTCGTCGTTGTTATTTTTATAGTTTCTTTTTTATTGTTATTCTTGTTGTTGCTACTGTTGCTGCTGGCGTTTTCGATATTGTAGTTCTTGATTTCCTTGTTGCTCATTGTTGTGTTGTTGCAGTTGGTTGTGGTGATGTTTGCGTTAGTATAGCTAATAGTTTGTTTGGAGTTTGTTGTTGCTTTGTTCTTTGTGGTGATAATTTGGGAGACACAGTGTGGTGTCTCGCAAAGCAGAATATTATGAGAACAATGAAAAGGAAACGCATCCATAGAGCTTCAAAAATGGGTGTGGCACCTATTATAATCGGTGCACTTGGGACATCTACAAAAAAGCAATAGTCTGGCATTAAAACTGCAAATATCAAACTTCATAGAATATAGTAAGTTGGCAGCAATACTTGGAGCAGCTTATTTGTTGAGAAAAGTGTTGCGTCTCTAAGCTACGGGATGAAGCAAAGACGTGACATAGATAACTCAGAAGAGATGATAATAATAATAATAATAATAATAATAATAATAATAATAATAATAATAATAATAATAATAATAATAATAATAATGATAATAATAATAATCCTTTCTACTATAGACACAAGGCCTGAAATTTGGCGGGGGAGGGGATAGTCGATTACATCGACCCAGTACTCAATTTATCGGCCCCGAAAGAATGGAAAGCAAAGTCGATCTCGGCAGAATTTGAACGCAGAAGGTGGCGACGAGCGAAATACCGTTATGCATTTTGCCCGGCGTGCTAACGATTCTGTCAGCTCACACTCTTAAGTACGAAATAGCCCGGCTATGGAAAAGGAAGAAGGTGAAGATAACGCCAATTACTGTTGGGCCCTTCCGAAGAGTATCAGAAGGCGTCAAGAGAAACATAAAGGAAATTGGAATAAAGTGCCCAGTAGAACTGTTACAAATACTTTTCCTCCTTGGCATAGCCAGAATAATCAAGAAAGTATTAGCTGAAAAGAACGAATAACATGGTACCGTAAGCTGCAGGTAGTAAGCCCGAAACGCATGCAAGATTCCAGGAGCTCCAACCAAACCTGTGATAAAGAGCTAATAATAATAATAATAATAATAATAATAATAATAATAATAATAACAACAACAACAACAACAACAACAACAACAACACCAATAATAATAATAATAATAATAATAATAATAATAATAATAATAATAATAATAATAATAATAACAATTGACTCGTTTTCTCCGTTATCTTTTGTAATTACACTTATACCCATAACAATGACACTTAGGAAAGTTAAGATGGGTTACCGATGCGGGAAGAAAGGCCTACCATTGAACCATCTTCTGTTTATGAATGAGTTGAAATTGTTTGGGAAATGTGAAAAACAGATAGATTCCTTAACCAAAACAATCAAGAAATGTTATAGGTATATCGGTATGAAATTTGGGATTACCAAATGTTCATACTTAATACGAAGTGAGGGTGCTCGCATTGTTGACTGATCAAATAGAAACTTCCACTAACCAGTTCCAATGCATACACCATGGCAAAAGTGCCACACTCATATGCGCCAACTTGGGGATTAATTAAATGAACTTTTTGAATTGTAGGAATAATGTTTGTTTGTGGTGAATACTACGGTGTTATTTGTGCCATTAGTTCCTGCGAACAGGTAAATTCAAACTGTCATCCTACATCTATCTCCATCGCCGCTCCGATCATCCACATCATCTTATTCGGTCAAATAAATCCCAATTTTTGAGGATAAAACGGATTTGTACTGACATAGGGAATTACTGGAAACATGCAAATGCATTTGTCAAACACGGTTACAGTGAATCACGATTAAAGGAAATATCAAATGAAATAACTAAGATTAGCAAAGATAATCAAACCTACACGCATAATTTTAGCAAACACAATACAATAAGATGGCAGAATTCCTTTACTGATTAGCTGGCACCGTCATTTCGCTGGCATTTCAGAAGTGTTGCATGAAAGTTACCAGCATGTGGCGAAAAAATATCCTCGTTTCAAATAGATATTTCCTCAGCCGCCTATTGTAGCTTTTAGACGGAATAAGAATATAAGCGAATTATTGACCTTTATATCTGACTCCAAGAGAACGAACACTGGAGTATCAGCACGCTGTACCTTAGAGAACAGCCGCAAGAGAGGTAAGCACTGTTCATTGTGCAACAACATGAGTGAAGTGAATTCTATCAGAAATCATAACAGAAATGTTATGATTTATACAGAAGGTGGAACATGTAAAGATTCCCATTTGGTGTACGCTGCAAAATACATGAAACACAACTTAATTTATGTTGGTTGTACAACAGAACAATTAAGCAAAAGGCGAGCTGGCAGAAAAGTTAGCACGCCGGGCGAAATGCTAAGCGGTATTTCGTCTGCCGTTACGTTCTGAGTTCGAATTCCGCCGAGGTCGACTTTGCCATTCATCCTTTCAGGGGTCGATTAAATTAGTACCAGTTACACACTGGGGTGGATATAATCGACTTCATCCGTTTGTCTATCCTTGTTTGTCCCCTCCGTGTGTAGCCCCTTGGGGACAGTAAATTAATAAGAACAATTAAACAAAAGATTTAATGGGAACAGATTCAACGTCAGGCAAAATAACACTAATTCGACAGAACTTGCTGAACATTTCGTTTCAAGCGGTTGCAATTTTGAAGAAGACTTGAAAATGCATATTCTCAGAAAATATTCTGAATCTGTTCTACTTTCATTTCTCAGAATGTATGAGGAGAAATATGTTTGCGGGTTATTAACATCACACTCTGGAGGAATGAATAAGATGAAAGGAGAATATCATCAGATTTACACAAAACTGTTTCATTAAATATTCTTGTTTCTCTCTTTTTCTTTCCTTTTTTTCTGTCGTCTTCTTTTCGCCTGTTATAAAATTGTAACTTAACTGATGATTTCATTCCATCAACGTGTGGACGCTGGTTGCTCTCATTCATACTTTACGTTTAAATATCTGTAATTTTGAATTTTTATCACTTCTTATTTTGGACTTGACAAAGACAGACGTACTATTGAAATATCGTTCAACTAATAAAATATCTTACAATCGAACCGCTCTCTTCCTCTTGACTGTTTGCCTTTGTGAAGAGTTACGTCAATCTTTTTTAATAATAATAATAATAATAATAATAATAATAATAATAATAATAATAATAATAATAATAATATTAATAATAATAATAATAATAAAGCAATAGATAATTTTCTTATGGCTTCTTAAATATTCACTAGAACAAAACTGTACAAATCCAAATATATGGTACCCTAGGCATAACACCTACATGAACTTCTAACTTGTTGTCTCTTGAGGTCTCTGGGTGAGACTTGGATCCAACTTGTACAAATGCAAAACAAAAGTCAAACATAAAATAATAATAATAATAATAATAATAATAATAATAATAATAATAATAATAATAATAATAATAATAATAATAATGGTTATAATAAATGAGAAGCAACCAAACTATAGAATATGCCAATACAAACAGACAACGAAATTAAGGACAATAGACCAGATATAGTTGACAGAGATTATCAAGAAAATAAATGCTTTCTAATCGATGTATCAATAGCAACAGATGACAACGTTTCTCGAAAAGAAATGGAGAAACTTTTAAAATGCAAAGATCTGGAAATAGAGGTAACTGGAATGTGGAGTCTAAAAACAGAAGAAGCAATTCCTATCATAATAGGCGCATTAGTTATGATTAAAAATAATTAGACACATACATAAAAACCCCACGACGAACAAATATATATAACATACAGAAAATAGCACTACTAGGCACCACACAGATCCTATGTAAAACACTTTCGATACAGTAACAATAAGAGCATCAAAACAAACCAGAGCATATACCGAAGGCACACAGAGCTGCGCTCGGTAGTGCAGTGAAAGCACGTGATAAGAATAAGACTACTGAATAATAATAATAATAATAATAATAATAATAATAATAATAATAATAATAATAATAATAATAATAATAATAATAATAATAATATGAACTTCATCGGCTTAGATGAATCACCTTTGAATATTGCATGCAATGCCTTGTCTTTGTTTTGTTTTCCTGCGCTCGGATATCAAACTCTAGCAACCTCTGCTTTAATTATCAAATTTTTGGGGGATTATAGATTAACACGCTAAGTGATGGATTGGTGGAACTTTTAGAGCCCAGATGGAGATATCTTGCACTGCATCTGCTCAATTCGTGGTCGATCTCATTTCAAAAGCAATGATAATTTTCTGCAAAAGTTTCAAACAGCAACAAATCCGGACGTAAATAGATTTAGATGTCACCTGTTACAATTCTGTATTGGACCAATCTTTTATACGTTTTCCTTTATATTTACTATCTATAATTCGCTGAGGCTAGATAGTAGTCACAACATTTTCTTGGTTGTTGCTCTCATAAGAGAGCATGTCACATTATTTATTATTTACAAAAGCAATAGAAAAGATTTTCATACATCTGACGCGGAATTATTCAATAATATACTTATGTAGTACATACAAACAACAATAGTAGTATGTACTACGCTCTTCACTCATTAGTGAAGAAATTATTATACAATAAATAATCTCATTTGCATGGTAGATATTTGATGTTGAAGAAAATATGTTTCATTTATATATTAGTCATTCTTCTATATTTAATATTAAAATGGAAAACGTGTCTATAACATAGTGTGTGAGTCATATTTTTATTTACCTCTACATTAACACATAAATATTACCACATACACTTCCGTAACTAGAATTGGCTATGTTTTAAGTATTATGTGTAGGCCATTTAAACGAAATTACATGCTCAAGTACATATATACAAAGATACTTACATACACACACATACACACGCGAACACACATACATACACATTTATATACATATATGTGGGTGTCAGTACATATGTGCAAATGTATGTATTAACATGTAACATGTGTGTGTGTGTGTGTGTGTGTGTGTGTGTGTGTGGGTGGGTGGGTGTGTGTGTGTGTGTGTGGATCGATACAGATATATATAGCTATACATGCATATGTATATATATATAAGTGTGTGTGTATATGTGTGTGTGCGCGTGTGCATGCGCGTATGTATGTGTGTTTATATATGTATATATGTATGATGTATGCACTATATGTGTGTTTGTCTGTGTATCAAATATATTTTATTGAGAAGTATACAAGGTGAAATTAAATCACTTAAATACTAATGCTTTTAATAGATGAGATATTCTGATTTTTTTTTTTTTTTGCAGATTGTTATTTATCGTAATATAAAGCTCACATAACTACGCATAGTTTTTAGCATGTTGTATCTCGATTTACTCAAGAAAATATCGTAAAAGTCACATTATTTATGCCGTTATGGGATTTACTGGAATGTCATTTCGTTTGTGCGACGATTAGTAATTTAATAGCCAAAAATTATTCGCAGAGACAAAAAATATATTATACAAAATAATCAGTTAAATGAGATTCTTCTATGCAAACTAGGTATTGGACTATATAAAGAAATTTGTAATGAAATAAATCACACTATATGGGATTAAAAAAGTACTGGATTAAAACATTAAAATCAGGAGAGAATCATACAAGTAACACTAGGAAGAATAACATTTACACTGGGCTTGAAAAAATGAAATGATACTGAGCTCACAAAATTATAAGGACTGAAAATAACAGCACAGTATAAATTTTACAATCCGATTGAATGTGTCAGTATGTGAAGTGAAGATAATTCTGGCCAAAAGCGCTCAAACAGCATGAATCATGCAGACATGATTAAAGAATGAATTCGGTGACCATCAGCACTCCTTTCAACCATAGAGAATCTAGAACTACATAACGTCATTTAGTCTTCAGCTTTTGCTTCACATTAGTGTGTATATGTGTCTATTATGAGCTGCAGGCGAAGATATCGTATAAAGGCTCCTGATTCTCTTCACCGTTTACTATACCAATTAACAAAATACTTGAAAACATTTTGTAATGCGCCATTAGGAATATTACTTTGTCATTATGAGACAAATAGAGGGGTTCCTTGCATTGGTATCATTATCCTGATGACGATGAAATATTGAGGGATAAATTCATAAAGGGGTATGTGAAATACGATTAAAAATAACCATTCACGTTTTGAATAAGCATAGACATTCTTCCTTGATTCATATATTGATGCAATGAAATTATTAATATTCAAAATAATCTAGATATCTTAAATCAATATTTCCACTCTAAAAGCAGGGGGATATCATTCAATTTATTATTTAGATTTACATAAAGATTATTTTATAATTTGTGAAGATTGTAGAAAAAGATACGAGAAAAAATATATATTAATTTAATTGGCAATACACACACATATAAATTTGCATGTATGTATGTATGTTTGTATGTATACATACATGTATATATGAATGTGTATGTGCATGTATATATATACATATATGTATGTATGTATATATATATATATATATATATATATATATATATATATATATATATGCATACACGTACACACACATATATATAAGAGATTTACTGATACAGAAAATAGTCAAAAATAGACACAACTATTTATTAAATGATATAGGATGTTCTAATTGCACTCGTTGGTACAGAAACTCTTCCTTACTAATGCACACTCTATCTCAGCCGATGCGTTTGAGTCATAGTTGAAGCCGTCTGAGGAGAACTCTTTGAAATTATTCAGGTATGACCATTTCTTCAAAGAAAATTTCACCGCTTTTCTATCACCAGGTCGTTGATACTGAAAACTGTCCTTCATTTTCATATCAGAGAATTTGACATCAGAGAATTCACCGTCTCTTCTCTATGTTTGCCACATTTCACCTTGAACATTGCTTTCTCATCGATGTCGTCATAAGAAAAACAAATCATTATGAGAATAGAAGTAATCCATTGTTAAATCACAATAACAACAGCAACAACAACAATAACAATAATAATAATAATAATAATAATAATAATAATAATAATAATAATAATGATAATAATAATCCTTTTTACTAATAAGGCCTGAAATTTGGGTGGGGTGCAGAGTCGGGATCTTTTCTGTTTGGATGCCAATCTTCAATTTCTTCAATTTTTGTTCGAATAGATTTCCTATTCGGTGTAATGATATAGTTTTATATGCTAATCAAGCCTTGAAATTCATTTTCGCGATAAATCAATCAATAAAAAGTTAATGGCTTTTAAAATTTGCAAATTTCGGGTAATTTTAGCCAATCGTAAACCACAGACACGTTCATGCCTGTTTCCACAGTAAAATGCCAAGCATGAGAACTCTTTTGTCTGCGAGAAAGCACGTGTTGACAAATATTTTCTATTCATTGAGCTGTTGGAGAGATGTGCTAAAAATAAGGGCTAAATCACGCATCCCCATTTCTTTTGTTTTGGTTTTTGCATAATCGTATGAATCCCTGTGTGCCGAATACAAATTCGCAAAAGGTTTCTTAAAATTCCCCAAAATTAAAAATATATATATATCTGGACTTATATGGCGTGCATAAAGCAGAATTCCGAACTTACATTGCATTACAATGCCTGGACACTTATGGCGCATCTTTTTAAATTCAATTCAACCAAGTTTTATTCAAATTTATTCTCAAAGCTATCGAACACGAATATGTATGAATGTATGTATGTATATATATATATATATCTTTATCATTTACTTGTCATTAGACAGCGTCCATGCTGGGGCACCGCCTTGAAATTTTCGTCGAACAACTCAACTCCAGGAATAGGCTTTTCAAGCCTGATACTTATTCTATCGGGTCTTTTGCCGAATTGCTAAGTTACAGAGCCCCCAAGCAAGTTGACTTGCCGCTTGCAGACAACTCTGCACCGACAAGTCGGGACCCGTGAAAAGGAATGCAAAATCCTTCCCGTCAAAGGTCGCCATGACCCTTGAAAAGACCTTATATGGTACTACCTCCACAGCCACCTGCGGAGACAATATTGGACTGCCTGTGCAGTCCGAGTAAGTAAGGTCGCGGTCGCCCAGACAGTCCAAAAATTCTCGCACAGGCTCTCCTTCGTGATAAAGGAG
>NC_068982.1:153192065-153195138 GCF_001194135.2 Octopus bimaculoides | reverse complement strand
TCTATTCACTGGTGAATTATCCCGGGCGGCAGCCCACACATCCAGGCTCTTATCAGCTGCAACCCACAATATGTGGGGAGGAACAAAATTTTCTCGCCCTAAGGGGCTCGCTTGCAAATTTGCAAGCTTCCTCGGGAGTGCCAAACAGCAGCCACACCGTTGGAAATTTGGCCCCCCGAGCTATATGTTTGACAGATGGCAAATAATCTGCCAAATCTTATTTAATTTTTTCTTTGTTGAATTGAACGATGGTGCCGAGCGACCAAGAATAGGTCCTCAGCACCACCGTTCTTTTTTCTAAGTCTTTCAACCACTCCTTGGGTGGGACCACTTCCCACTCCAAGGAAGGGTTCTTCTCCGCCATGTCCAAAGAAAAACAGCAGTTCAACACACTTCACCAAAATAGTCCAAATAAAAATAGAGAAGAAACAAAATAAAGAGAGAAGAGAAAAAAACTGAAATTACAAAATTACAAAAAAGAATAAACCGAAATTTAGAAAAAGGAAGAGAAAAATAACAAGAAAACAATGTTCACAAAAATTGAACAGACAGGGAATCCTTGGCTCGGTATAACACTTCAACAGGTAAATCCAATAGACAAGGTTCTTCTCTATGGTACTCCAGTTGGGTAAATTCAACGAGGTATCACTTTTTCCAGCGAAATACCCCACTAAAATATACAAGTTATTACGCGTAGACACTTCCAAGAAGTTTTCAAAAAAGTCCACGGTCCACCGTTATGGCGACGAGAACACAATATTTCGCTCGCTAAAACGAGCTACAATTTTAAGCTGCCAAGGCAGGCGAAATTGCCCCAGAGCTTGGAACAATTTACTGATAAAAATTAAAACGACCAATAAATCCCACCCAGCTCCACATAGTCAAACACACCTAACTCGACGGTTTCACTATTCTTCACAAGACGGAGCTAAAAAAAAAAACCACGTCTTCCTTGTTTAGCTGCAAGTAGCGAACTCGACACGCATGCGCGAAAGCAAGCTTCTTACCACATAGCCACTTTTCTACACACACACACACACACACACAATAAAATGTGGCACAAAAGGACGACGAAAGTATATATAGAAAACAGGAAAACACACAAAAACACGCTCACCGCACATGTGTTATTGACAAATATCAATACCATTTCGAAGCGTTATCGATAATAATTTTCAATTTATAAGGCTGCGAGCTGACAAATGTTATCACGCCGGGTGAAATATCTAGCGGTATTTCGTCTGTCTTTATGTTCTGAGTTCGAATTCCGCCGAGGTCGACTTTGCCTTTCATCCTTTCGAAGTCAATAAAACACGTATCAGTTGCGTATTGGGGTCGATCTAATTCACTAGCCCTCTTCCCCCAAGTTTCGGGCCTTGTACCTTTTTTTGTAGAAAAGAATATTCAGATGGATTCCAGTTCTCCATATCAGATAACTTTTTCTCGGCAACGGTTTAAATATTTATGCCCTCGAACGTCGTTGACTGTTCACCTATGCAAAGCGGAATCATAAAAGTCATGAAATTTAGCTTCAACATTGTGTGTGTTCGCGTGTGTGTGTGTGTTTAATACAGACTTCTAAACGTAATCCCTCAGCCTAATTTTATTTATAAGATTTATGTTGTTTTGCGGCAGTGTTATATGATCTTTGTGTGTGCTCTACTGTAGAATCAGAATCAGAATCAGATAGTTGCCGCGTAAAATTTTCACAGACAACCAGATAATCATTCTAAATTTTCTTCTTCAACCTCTTCACTCCATAGGTTATTTCAATAGAAATTAGAAATAATGTTAGATTCAATCATTACATGTGGAATATAATTTGAACATATATGCACTTGTCTAACTTTCAGTCACATTTATTATTTTCTAAAAGCAACTATCGATACTGTTATCTCAGATGGATATGGGTGGTGGTTGCAATCTAAACCAAACTGAATATATTACGTCAATGAATCAGAGCAGACACGCCTCCTTCCAATCACTACACAAAGGTGTTGTAAATCGAATGTGAGTAAGCTATAATATAAAGAGGAAAATTGCCCTCAGTCTCACAGTTAATATGATATATCCGATATTTACACGCTTCAGGTCTGTCTCTTTAAGAAATCGAAATTAAACACGTTTACGTTTTCTTCTTTTATTAAATGGCAATTGATTGAATAATTTATCATTAGAGAATGAATTATTGCATTAAATGGCTGTAAAAATATTGATTATTTTATACAACCGATAGATGATAGCAATTTGGTATGGGACCTCTTCATCTGAGAGAAAAAAAAACATCATATCGTCTACAAGTATGCGAATTATGTGTGTTTAAGCTTGCAAAGAAAACATTAAAAAATCGCTCGTTATCAATTCCAACAATTGATTTAAACCCTGGCATTTCGAAATCTTCCATTTTTAGGTCATTATACGTATTGACTAAACTTGGAAACGGTATGTCACTGAAGGTATTTCTATAAATGCGGTAGAGATAGAAATAATGAAAATGTTCATACTAAGCTTTAATGCAATTTGATAAATAAGAAGCAAGAAAATTGGTCTATTAATTTATGGCTTCTTTTCAAGGGGTTCTTCGGAGAGGATTTGGTAGACGGAAACTGAAAGAAGCTCGTCATATATATATAATCAACAAGAGTTATTTTAACAAACAAGTGGCACTATATATATGAGTCATTTTAACATAAATTTTATGTAAATATTTGTGTACATGGTATACCTAAGACCGTAATGCTCTAGTAAGTCATCTCCAGTGACTTAGTCTCTTTATTTGTTGTGTTTTTTGGGGGGAGGTGTTAGGGGCTAAAATATTCTAACAATTTAATTAAGCATTCCGTCTGCTATGGTCCAATGAAATCAATATTATTTAATGTTCCATAAGTTCTTTAGAAATATGAATCTCTCTCTCTATCTCTCTCTCTCCCTTTCTCTCCTTCTCCCTATCTTTCTCACTCTTTCTCTTTCTATTCCCTCTCCACCTCTCCATCTCACTTTTTCTCTGTCTTCACACACACACACACACACACACACACATATATAAATATATATATGCATATATATATACATA
>NC_068982.1:153188698-153190715 GCF_001194135.2 Octopus bimaculoides | reverse complement strand
ATATATATATATATATATATACATACATACATATATGTGTGTGTGTTTTTGTGTGTTTGTGAATTTATATTTATGTATGTATGTATGTAACACTTGAAAGATTATTCCTCCGCTACATTGATGAACATTTTACTTGGAATGTTCAATAAGTTGGGTTCAAATATAATAATCATCATGAATCCAACTATCGTTAGTTTTTAACACATCTCTAAAACTTTAATGCAATCAACGTCGTCTGCCGGAGTTTTCTCCCTTGCTTGTGCTTACATTTCAATCATCACTAAAGGATATTCTATAATAATTATTCTGATAATCATATTTAGTTAAACTTTTTCAACTCCTTACATTACGTATGAGACACCTACATTGTTTTATTCAGTATTTTACACCAGCAACTATTACTGTTATTCAAAATTACTGTCACTAAAATTTCCTAGATATCTGTCTATATACTGATCATTTCTATTTTTGCTAAGTCGATTCTTTTTGACTGAGGATGTCTAAGAAGACCGAAACGTATCCACATTTCCACAAATGTGTTTAAATATCAGATTCATTCCAACATACATTGCCTGTCTTCTATAAACAAAAGCCACAATCAATCTGTTTACTCTTTTTGTTTTTAGATTTGAAATATATGTTGACTACTAATTGCTTCGATAATTTCATATGTTTGAGGTTTTTCGCCTCATTATGTTTCATTCGTGACATATCACACTTTGTTCATCTAATGGAAATCGGGTTTACCAGTTATTGTTACATTTTTATATAACTACAGCAAATTGAATGAAATCTAAATTCCGAAACGGCAAACCGCCAAAGTTAAGTAGAGTTATAACATCCTAGCGTAAATTAGATATTACGCGACTTTAAACAAAATATAAAGATAAGTAATAGTTAAAAATTACAAAGCTGTTTTCATGAGAACGTCTGCTACCGGAGTTTCTCTAACTTGAGTGAATTTCATATCAAATCAGTAGCCTTGTTCTACTCATAGAAAAACTAAACATATAATCCGAGCATTCCAAAACTTTCCTCAAAAAATAACTGCAGAAAGTTTATTTAACGACTATGACAGTATATGCAGCCTGTAAAAACGCCTCAACGCAAACGCAGATAATTACTTTAAAGCTTACGGATTCGTACGATACAAAGGCTTCTATGTTCAAGATAACATTATCTTTAGGCATTAGTGAGAACGGAAACGCGTAAGTCTTGTATATTAAAAGCTAGCACGACAATGGTTCCTATCGAGACCTTTGAAAAACAAATTGCTAAAATGTGGCGACTGCAGACTAATTTCTATTAATCTCTCGACTTTTTATAGTCTATGAAATGTACCATGTTTCTTAGTGTTGCGTATATAATTTTCTACAGTGCATCGCCAAAATAGTATAATGAAGTGTATTAAATTTATATTTATGTACGGAAGAGATCTCTGCACATTTTGCAACAATTGAGATTAAATACAAGTATAAATGTGTGGGAAAGAAGTTCATTTGTTAAACATTTGTTCGAATTTGGTCCACATGAGTTTTACATATGGTCTGCGTCGTCTGGAGTAGCATCACGTTCAAATATTCCTCGTAATAGAATATGGTACACGGAAATTATTGAGAATAATAATCCTTGAAAGCGATAAACCAGGATGGCCATAGTCCAACAACTAGAACAAGTAAACGGATTAAATTATATTAACAAAAAGAAAAAAAAGAAAAAATTACCTGTTTAACAGATGTCACTCAAATTTATGGCACCATGTTGTACAAAATTGTTTGAGACTATTTATCCCATAAAAATTTACTTTAGTAAAACTACAAAAAATTTGTGCCAGTTATTCAAGTAATATTTCCCTCACTACTGATATTGGAAAAAGTCATTTTCACATTTGATAATTTTTGCATGTAATACAAGGATATGACACTTTTCATGATATATATATACACAAACATATATATATTATAAAATATTTATGTATCTATACACACACACACACACACACACACACACACACACA
>NC_068982.1:153187219-153188401 GCF_001194135.2 Octopus bimaculoides | reverse complement strand
TTATGGCACCATGTTGTACAAAATTGTTTGAGACTATTTATCCCATAAAAATTTACTTTAGTAAAACTACAAAAAATTTGTGCCAGTTATTCAAGTAATATTTCCCTCACTACTGATATTGGAAAAAGTCATTTTCACATTTGATAATTTTTGCATGTAATACAAGGATATGACACTTTTCATGATATATATATACATGTATGTGTATAATAAATCATATATTTTATTGATTAATGCAAGTTTCGAAAAATGTATAAAATATATTTGCAAATTTCTCCAGGCTATAAAATTCCTTTGGACACAGAGAAATTTCAATAAGAAGAATACTTTTACAAATGATGTAAAACTTATCTACTTATCTTCTAGTCTATGTATCATACACTGTATATATTTTTATACAAGTGTTTATGTCATTGGAGAGTGGTGGGTACATTAGTGGAAGGAATTCAAAGGTCTGACGTTTTCTGCCTACACAAAGAAAAAAAAAAAACTAGAAACATACTAGATACATTCTGAAATAATTTATCGTGTTAGCTTTCACCGTTTATTTAAATTCTCCTGTGTTGTATACTTCTTAGGAGTCATAAAAAGACTGTAAAAATGTATTTGAAAACCATCAAATATATTTCGATCCAAGTTCGAGGTATGTTTCTGTAACATTCTGTAAGTTGTTGATTCTTTATAAATATTAACGGAAGATTTCTCAAGATATGTTGATGGTAAAATTTCTTCCTATATTTACTTAGATGACGGTGTGGCAGTGATCATTACAGAAATTTCGCAAAAAGCTCACGCTTTATGATATAAATAAATATCTACTTTATTAAATTGCTCAAAAAACGGCTACATTATGTAAAATGCTACTGGCAGAATTCAGTCCTTCTCTGTTGCTCTCAGAAACTATATTCTGCGCTGTAGGTATACTTTTCTTTGGCATGTTCATTACTCTAAGAGTGATGGTAAATAATCATTTGTCTCAAAATGCCGCATTGTGGTGAAATGAATTATCGGGATACACTGCTTAAATTTTCTATATTCGCTTGGGCAATACATTCAAATGCGTTGTTGATACCACGGAGTATTAGTGATAAAATGTTTCATTGTAAAATTTCAAAACATGCATTTACTGCATCACCATTTTATACACGCTTTCTCTCTCTCTCTCTCTCTCTCTCTCTCTCT
>NC_068982.1:153177129-153186900 GCF_001194135.2 Octopus bimaculoides | reverse complement strand
ATATATATACATGCCCTCCATGTAGCTTGTAAGTCTGCATCCAAAACGGAATAAAAATGTTCTGGACCTCTGCTTTACGAATAACACCGTGCCAATCCATAATCTTGTGGTGACATGGACTATGTTCGTGGACCATAACTGAATAGAACAATCAATGTATGGAAAATTGCAGACATGCAGTTACAAGAATTACCCAACCCCTCTACCAGTCTCAAACTTTACAAAGCTGATCGGGATACTATTGAGAAAGAGGTCATGAACCAAAACTTATGTACCATTCTCTACGCAAGATATTGACACATAGCTACAGTATTTTATGACAATTACGCATGATATATGCAGTGTGTTGACTCCAGAGAGAATGTCAAACTGACAGAACAGGGACAGGACGATTCTGATGAGACGATGAGCACAAATCTCGAGCCGTCTAAGTGGGATACTAAAGGATAGCGAAAAATCCTCTCTCAAACAAACATTGCGTGTGCTTAAAAGTGAACTCAAACACATGAAAAAGGGAAGGAGAAAAGAGAAACCAGGGCTGTAAAAATTTAGAGACAAACCCTAAAAACTTCTATAGATTTGCAAGAAAGTCTATTTCAGTATGGTACAAGATAGGGCTACTGTTGAAGGAAAATGGCTTACTAATTGAAGATGTGCAGAGGACAAGTGAAATATTGAATGTGTATTACTAAATACTTGCCCCAACTGAGTTGGGACACTTGCATATAGCTATACTTGACAGATTCTTCGGTACCACAGCTCTACATAAAGTGATGACAATTATTTCTTATATTGAAATTGAGAAAGCTGATGTAATATCAGCCTTTGATGAATTGAGTTTAAACTCAGCAAAAGACCTTAATTGATTCTCAGCAATCCTTTTAAAGAAATGGAAAAGGGCTCTAGCAAACCACTACAGATCCTCTTCCAAAGCTTCCTTACATATAGGAGACATCCTAGAAGGTTAAAGGAAGGCGTTGCATATTCTATCGATAAATGAAGTAAAAATGCGGATTCTCATTTTTATTGGTCTGTCTCACATTTTTTATTACATTTGCAGATGGGAAATTGTCAGAAAAATTTAGAAAACTAGCTTGTTTAAAATCAATCATTAGACTTTCAGATCTTAGGGGCTCGAGCAAATCTCTAACCTTTTGAAAAACCCTATTGTATGTGTCAAGCGTCTTATTCGGAAAGATACCGTAAATTCGTGGAATGCATGCATGTCCTATGTCAACATGCAGAGTATATAACTGATAATAAATTTCAAGACAAACCTTAAATGTTCCATCGCATGCCCAATTCTTATGGATCGTACAACCTTGCAATTGTACCAAAAATCAACATTCTGTTTTCATCTTCCACCCCGCTGTCGAAGATAAAAAATCTTTGGCTTTTCTGTAGACTAGTAAATTCTTCGGGGATTACGTAGCCGATTCTTGGTCTACGTATAGGAGGAATCTTTTCTTCCTTCTTTCACCATGTAATGTTTCTTGATAAACTTGAAGTTGACGGCATAAGAGAGCATCCTTCATCTTCTAATTCCCCATATGCGGCACCAACCAAAGATCTTGAAGCTAACTGAGATTTAAGTGCATTTTCTTTCACATTTGCTATTGCTTCTTGCATTTTTTTGGTTGGCTAAGATTCCATAGATGTGTACGCTCACTTACAATTTTACAAATAGAAACCACTTCACTATTCAGTTTTGTATGAACTTTCGCTTTATATTTTGTATCAACACACTTCCAATAGACCTTACATCCATATTTTCTTTCTTGCTTATAAATAAACTTAGAGTCGTCTACGAGCTTATCACAACCTCTGCTACTTTTAATAGTGTACGGCATCGTAAGGGTTTAAGTTTCAACTTTTAAAGAAAAATAATGTACATAATTCTTTCCACTATATGCACAAGGCCTGAAATTTAGTGAGGGAGGACAATCGATTAGATCGACACCAGTACGCAACTGGTAGTTAACTTATCGACCCCGAAAAGATGAAAGGCAAAGTCGACTTCGGCGGAATTTGAACTCAGAATATAGCAGCAGACGAAATACCGCTAAGTATTTCTCCGGCGTGCTAACGATTCTGCCAGCTCGCCACCTTAAATTAGTGTCAATAATGTAAACGGACTAGGGAACCTCTCACAACAAGCTTTTTACTTTTGAATTTTCAAGTTATTTTTAAAGTTTGTTATTTTTAAATAAATGCTCTGCTTTTAAATTCTCATTTTAGCAATTAATGATGCAGTTTCAAATTTATACGACCTTTTTGTTTTTTAATCATCGTTTCAGCAATTACCGAAAATGAATGCCGTAAATACTATTCCTTTATCTACCTTCTTTAATTAACGACGCAATTTCAAGTTTCTAAGCTTTACGGCAAAATGTCCTTGCAGCGAAATTGTCTTGCGGCGAATAGTCCTACGGGCAATTTGTTTCGAGCAAATTGCCCGGTCACCAGAATATCAAAAGAGAGCAGCAATTTCGAACTCCCACTTTTATCAAGAGCCAGTCATAAATGAATGGCCATTAAAATGGTTATAATACTGGTAATGCCCCAGCATGACAACAGATTTGGGGCTGAAATGCATAAAAGAATAAAAGAATGTGTGTACGTGCGAGCACGCGTGTATTTCAAATGTTTATTGAATAAAATATATTTGTTCGCGATTTCAAGCCATAGATAGAGAGGACCAAGCTATTAAATCTACAAAGCACTTACTTTAGATATTAAAAACAATGTCCGAACGCTATTAGAACTAATTTTCCACAGGCAATAAAATCCTGTTCACTGCTTAAAGAGCAAATACATGATTTTTTCTGTTTGCTTTTCAAACAATAGTACAGTCATTATTAAATGATATTATCCATAGTCATTTTCTCCACAATATAGACTCTCTCGAATCGCCTCTATTCTCAAGATTTTCTTGTACGTCTTACTACATAAAGAGGGAATGATTACATTGGGCTGCATTTCATCATAGGTTTGTTTGATAAGGCCTAATCTGGTGAAAATCAACAACCACAATATGTAGCACCTTATTTCCTTGTAACTTGTCGATTCTAGAGGAACGTGCATTATAGGAATTTTACAAACCATCCGAAAATGTTAAATTTGAAGCTGTAAATATTCCAATTAAACCATTACAAGTCAAGAAGTACGGAGGCGATTCGAGAGTCTGCATTAGGGAGAGAAGAACTATGGATAATAGTTAGAATGGGGTCTCGGAGAAACCACGTAGGCAACAGAGGTGCTAGGATGAGTGGATCGCAAGATATTAGTGGAGATGTAAAATACCATCCTGATCCGAGGAAACTACACCACTAATACGATCTGGTTTTTGCACATAAATTGAACAGAGCACTTAAAAACACGTACATTAAAGGAACAAAAGCATATTGTGAACTACAGGAACAACTAATTAATATTTTTTTCTACCAATTTTGCCATGCAACAGTTCTTATATAAGTCACGAGCCGACTATCAGCAGTCAATCAGAGTTTGGTCAGTGGCTGTTATGAACTAATTACTTCTATTAAGGATGAAAGTCAAAGTCGACCTCGAAAGGAATTTGAACTCAGAACGTAAAGACATCGACGATATACTGCTAAGCATTTTGCCCATCAAGCTAACGTTTCTTATTTCTTTATTCCCCACAAGGATCTAAAAATAGAGGGGTCAAACAAGGACAGACAAACGGATTAAGTCGATTACATCGACCCCAGTTCGTAACTGGTACTTAATTTATCGACCCCGAAAGGGATAAAAGGCAAAGTCAACGTCGGTGGAATTTGAACTCAGAACGTAAAGACAGACGAAATACTGCTAAGCATTTCGCCCGGTATGCTAACGTTTCTGCCAGCTCGCCGCCTTGGTCCAACTAAATTATTATTGAAGATATTGTTAAAAGTAGCGTACTGATATAAAGATGTAGACGGGGAATATGAAATTCATTGCATATTTAGGTTCTTAGACAAACTAAAATGTCGATTAAAATAAAAGGGGCTTGTGTCTTCGAACCAAAAGAATGTGTTGCCATAACCACTGAAAAAAATATAGTATTTTAGAAATGACTGGTAAAATACTTCCGAATTTCCTACATCATGCGGACGTTATAGCTTTTAAAGGCATGAAGCTTATATAAATAATTATACCAATCTCTAGTGCAAGGGATTATATTCTTTAAAAAGATGCTCCTTCCTTTCCTCAGCTTTATATTCTTTCTGCACTCTGAAATATATTGGTCGACAGACTGCTTGATAATTCAGAATGTAAGTACGAAAATGTAGAAGATAAAGTAGAAGATAAAAATATAGAATGTAGTTTTAACTTGGCATTTTATACGATGCAAACAAAAAGCCCACAAGTTATAAGTCACATTGACCATTGTTTATTTTCTGAAATTCAGTACTGTAAATCAGTCAAGCAATAAATATATTTGATTGGCAGCTCACACTCTAAATCAATATAAAGGAGAAGCAAAAGTTCAAAGATTTGTGAAAGAAATTGATTTGAAATGGAAATAAAAAAGCATTTCCCCGCTATGGAGTATTAGTCAATATTTTATCAATGTTAGAATATAAAATATTTTCAGAAAAGAAAATAACTCTTACAACAATAGTTGTAATCTTAAAATCCACTGGGGCCCTACGCATTGCTCTTTTATATAAATAATATCAGTAAAATGCATGCCAATAGTTTAACATTTATTGCTCTGAGTCGCCTTTGTTGTAGAATTTTGAAACGATTCATACAAGGAAGACATAGTATAATGGACAGAGAGTTTTAAAGAATAAACTGAAGGTTGTAAGCAAGGCAAGACTAAATATCAAATGTAGAAAACCTGTTGTGTCCTTTCTTAATTGAGTCTGTAGCTGTAATATTATGTGGAATAACAGCGGTAGATGTTGTAGTGGCAGCAACAACTTTAACAGCAGCAATAAAACAGTAGCAAGCAGCATTCACTCTCGTAACAAGTGAAACTGTCGCCGAAAAAATAATGAATATATCAGAATTATTGCCGATGGGAAAGAAAGATCGAATAACATATATTTTCAATTGACAATCTTTTATCTTTTGGGAGTGGAGATGTCAAATTCGCTTTATCGAAAATAGCATTTAAGTCTCCCTAGAATTAGTAACATCACTTCGATGGAATATTCTCTTAAAAACTAATTTGGTTTTTGTGGTTTTATTTCAATGTTAATAAAAAAACATATAAACGGAAGAAAATGTACAGGTAGAGCATTATATTTTTTACGTTATTAATATATTGTTCAGAAAAAATATATGGAAAGTATTTTTTAAAAATTCTTTCGTTCCTAACGTGCACTGCTAATGATATTAATATGACAAATTATTAATACTTGCTTTCGATAACTGATGAACGTTTTAAACCTACGTGCAATTAATACATCACTTCCCGATGCATTCATATGGAATACATAAGGATCAAAATTTAAGAATATTAAGTCGTTTTCTTTACGGATATATTACATTGAATTCTTTCTGGCAAATATTACTCGACAGAGACATTCAAACATTATTGTGCGTGTTACATACACACACACACACACACACACACACACACACACACACACACACACACACACTCGTATATATATATATATATATATATACGAGTGTGTGTGTGTGTGCATAACATATATAACAAACTATTTCGACTCTATTATATAACGCAAGTGAAATTGTACAGGTGGTTCTACACAGAAATGCATACAGAGCAGTTATTAATTTAAACAAGTAATCCCATGTTTAGATACTAAGTTGCAGTTTTACAGGATTAAACATTACACTCTACGATAACGAAGATTCTCATGGGCATAAATTATTTACTACATCCGATTTTCTTAACTTGATCATCTAACGTTTATCACAATTCACGCATATATTATTATCATTTTGAATCATCATTTGCAAAGCTGGCCGTTATCTTGAATAATGTTTTAAACTAGTACATCTCCAATGTCGCACAAATTTCGCTGTATTTGCGCAATTTATTGGCAATGAAATATCATGCCTCATACAATAATTTTGCAAAATTCTAATTGCACTGATAATTTCTTCTTCTTCTTCTTCTTCTTCTTCTTCTTCTTCTTCTTCTTCTTCTTCTTCTTCTTCTTCTTCTTCTTCTTCTTCTTCTTCTTCTTCTTCTTCTTCTTCTTCTTCTTCTTCTTCTTCTTCTTCTTCTTCTTCTTCTTCGTCGTCGTCGTCGTCGTCGTCGTCGTCGTCGTTGCCGTTGACTTCTTCTCCACTTCCTCATCCTCCACCTCTTCTTTTTCGTTCTACTTCTTCATCTTACACTCCTTTTATTATTGTTTTGCTTGCAAGTAAAACACGTTCTTTTGAAGCTCATAAGTTGCTACTGAATGTTGTTTTGTACAATTTCATTAAGAATCTAACCACCATGAGATAAAACTATTTAGCTTTGAGAAATTGTTATCACTTTCAGGTTGAATTATGAAGCTTTTTAATAGCTAAGTTGAATATTATCTGGTTCATCAGCCAATATATTACTAATTTCTCACTGCTACCTGTTAATAGAGAATGTTCAAACAACAATTGAAAACTCATCAACAACGACGACGAAAGCAACACAAATACAAAAAGAAAGAAAAAACATGTGAAAGTATTACTACCACTGTCATAACCAGTTCTGAATGAAACAACACAAACAAAATTGAGCATCGAAAACAGAAGAGAGTAGAACAAAATTGTTAATTCAAAGCACCTGAAAATTTTAACTTCACCGGCACCATCACCACCACTTAATCGGGGAATGCCATCAACCAGGCTTGCCCAAAACCAGCGCAGAGCGACCAAAGTTTTCTGCGCATATTCTTTCAGTGCCAGAGCATTGGTGCCTTGAGGGGTTGTCAGACACCTAGTGAAGCGTGTGTGATGGATGTTCTATCTGCCCAAACTATCGTGAAGATAATCCCCCCGCCTTCCTTTCTTGGCGAAACATGTGGTGTAGTAGACAGGGTTGAAAGGGATGAATTGAGAGACCTTCCTATTTAGTCAAGCCTTCATCAGCAAAGGAAAATAAGAACGGAGTGGGAAGTGCTTTCTAGAAATTTGTTTAAAAAGGTGTGTGGAGTAGCAAGTTAGTGTGAATGCGACGGTCCTGTTCTGGGCACGCGTCAGGAGATTGAGGCAAGAGGATGAGGAGGGTCCACTTGTCCTAGTGTTGAAGATGACTGTCTATTTGCGGGTTTTCCCCACAAACACTTTAGTCACCCGATTTGGGGTGGGGGCACTATTCATTTAAAATTTGTTGTTTTAACTCATAGTCTTTCTCTTAAATTTGCTGTCCCGTACAAATTCCTCTGTGCGCTCTGTTTTTTTGTAGTTTGTACTAATGTATTTTCCACCTCTTTCTGTTAAAATAAGAAACAATTAGAATTAGAATTGTCATTGTTGTACATTTCACTTCTTTCGGCAAATTCTGTAAGACCAGTAAACCACCTGTTGTCAAGGGTTTCACATGGTTATTTTCTTCATTGCCCACATTCGTGTAATCTCATCTAGTAGTGGTTTGTATTTCTCGATCTTTTCTAGTTCTTTATCATCTAATCGTACATCCTCAGACATGGCAATATCTATTATTTTGGTTGCCTTCACAAGTTACTAGGTTGTGGCGGAGAATAGCCAAAAGTAAGAGTCAAGTGAGAACCATTGTCCCTGTTCTTTCTTAAGAATGTTGCTGTCGGAAACTAAGATAGTGATGAATAATTACAATTTAGACAACATCATCAAATTCATCCAAGCTCTGTATGAAAACTTAAGCGGTGCAGTTCTTCTCCTGAGCAGCAGCATCGGATAATTTTTCAGGACAGCAGTGGGGGATTCGATAAGTATGCTTCCTCTGTCCGGTATTTTTAAATATCTTGGAAACCATCTTGCAGGAGACACCTTAAGACCTCCGCTTCTCTGATAATATTTTCCAGTTAGGAAACAATGAAATTGAACTAGAGAAGTTCACCACCCGACTGGAAAAAGCATCAAGAGCAAACGGGATGGAGTTCGGTCCAGAAAAGAGCAAGAAACTGGTTCATAGTAACAACCAAACCACAGCAACCAACATAATGCTAAACAGAGAGAGACTTGATGAAATGAATATGTGAAAGTACCTAGAATCCACTCTGTCAGTGGACGGCATATCTCAAGGTAACAATAAAACTTAATTTAGCCTCTGCTGCCATGACGAAGATGAACACTATGTGGATAAACAATTTCATTAGTTCTCCAAGAAAACTCAAGTGTGCAAGTCCCTGGTGACTTCGATCCTTCTGTATGGATGTGAGAGCTGGGATTCTTACAGCTGACATGGAGCGAAGACTGTAGGCAATTGAACATAAGTGCTTCAGAAGGTTGCTACACATCTCATACAGAGAGCACAAACTGAACAGGAAGCAAGTCAACAAATACACTGACAGATAATATCCTTTGCGGAGGTAAAAGGACGAAAGCTTGCCTGCTACAGTCATTTATCCCGCCACAACACCCGTCCAAAAACATTCTTCAGGACACAGTTGAGGGAGACCGAAAGCCAAGTATACAGAGAAAATCCTAGTTTGAAAATATGAAAGGCTGGATAGCTGACAACACATGACAGACTACAGAGACCAGTGGCGAGGGCTGACTACGAAACCGTCTAGAGTGGCACGCCAATGACTGGCTGCAGCAGTTAAGGGATCATGATGATGATGAACTCAGTAATGCAGCTCTCATTGCTCCTTTGTTGTGTTTAGTTTTGCTTTATTTGGGCGCTAGCACTAAAAGGCATGTCCTTTTGAAGAGATATTAGTTTTTAATACGCTCAGAATTACACGGCTTGTTTGCAGCGTTATTGCTATAAAAATGCACAAGGAAAGTCATTCTATTGGTTGTCAGATAAATTCGTTCTTTTTTTCCCATTCATTGTAATAATGTCGAGTGCTACGTGAAATAGGACGTACAATACTTTGTATCTTAGTATTTTTTCTATACTTCTTGTATACTACCCCTATAAATTTGTTTATTGTTTTAAAATTTGAATAATTGTTACCTCTTTTCTGATATATGATGGTGAAGATAATGCCAGTTAAAGAAGTGAATTTATCTGACAACCCAATATCTTCGGTATATGTGGCTTTCATCATGATTGTGGACATAACTTAAATGCTATAGTAATTACTTTTGATCATGCCTCTGATTATATCATATATTGGTACAGTTTTGTTATATTTACAATGTTTGCGTCAGCATATGAAAGAAATAAAAGAAATTAACTCATGATTGCAAAACAGATCATACGGAACGACTCTACCATGTAATACCAGTTGACATTAAGCATATATGTACGACAGCAATGTGTTATGAGGAAAATATAGACTACATAACACACACACACACACATGAAAATATGCCGTAATTAAATAGGAAAATTAAAAACATACTTTAAACACAGTCAAAACAAAAGGAATTAAACTTAAAAATAAATCTAACAACCGTATTCATATAGTAAATGAAATATGTCCATACATATATAAGTAAAAAACACAAGGTTATGATTAATCCGATTATATCATAATTATGAATGAATAATTTATATGTACTCTATGGTAGAACTCTCGTTATCTAAACTGTTTACATAAATATGAATAATAAAACAGCTACAAGCAAGCTAATATACACGCACACTTCTTAAACACAGGAAACAGACTCCATTGCAATTGATCCAATAAAATAGTTCCAGTTACA
>NC_068982.1:153170739-153177119 GCF_001194135.2 Octopus bimaculoides | reverse complement strand
ATATATATATATATATATATATATATATATATATATATATATATATATATATATACATACATACATACATACATACATACATACATACGTACATACGTACATAAAAAAAGAACAGATGATGGATAAATGTCAGTTCATTACAACTGTTTCTTACGCATTTTTTTTTTATTTGATGAGTGAGTACATTACGTTATAGTTAAAACACCGTATTTTTCAGATGATCCATATAATTTCAATACAATAGAAGAACAATCTATGCGCGGTGGGAACGCGTCTTTATGCCAGCCGAAGCTGGCCGTGAACGGAAGAGAGTAGAACCATTAAAGAGGTGGAATTGTATTAGGAATTTACTAAGTGAACAGGGGTGAGATGAGATTTATGGCCACCGACCTAGCTAGTGGTCGGTGAGGATGTAAGTTGAAGACAATTAAGTGGTTCGTTATGAACAACTTAAGATGAAGTGTAGGTAATAATATATGTTTTTCTTTAATGTGTTTTACTTTTATTCGTTTTATCCCCATGGGGTTTGATAGATGAATAGCTAAATGTGAAATCGAGACAAAGGAAATTGAGGCAATTAATTATAGATATGGGGGAAGCATATCCTTGTTAAAGATTAATTTCGAAGAGAGCCGGGGAGAGATATCGTTCAGAATTTAGAGTAGACCAGAAGATAGTGGTTATGGAGGGAGGGTGATTTGAACTTAGATGGAAAGGAATATAAGCTAGGAGGTTAAATATAAATTCAAATGCAATATAGTGATATTCAAATATGTTTGTGAGAAGAAGCGGTATGTACCTGAAATAGAATTGTTCTTATTAAATTTTTAAGTATTGTGTACGGAAGAAAACGGGTAGTTTTATTAGTGTACCACCCCTTCATTTACATTATAGAGATCGAATAATAGAAAATATGAAAACTATATCACCTAATAAGAGAAAAATAGACAGAGTACCAGTTATCTATTAGTTAACTTGTTAGTTTGCTTAATGGTTGCCGCTAATTTGAATGTGTACATAGCTATTATGTACGTTAAAAGTGGTTGTATACCACGAGCACAATAGTCATTGGTAAATTGGTTCAGATGATATGTTCCTTCTTTATCATGTGCTACACAAATCATAGTTACTCGGTATAAAGGTTACTTATGGAAGTGGGAAATCTCACTGGAATATATAGGCTACAATTTTATAGTTTAGTTACGATCAGATATCGCAAATCAATAATACTAGGTAAGACTAATTATAAGAGTCGGTCCTTCAGTTATCACATACTACACAAATAATTATCAGGGTATAAAGAGTAATTAGGGATGGAATTAGCTAGAGAATGAGAACAGAGAACACTCATCGGAGGGTCATGGAAATCCTTGTACCATCAGGCCTACGTATGAGCAAAGTTGTGAGATTGAGGTTGTTTTACCATTGGCTACAAACTAAATATAGTTCATGTGTTGCTTTTAAAATATTTAAAGGAACGGATTACTTGATGGATACATGAAAGACGAAGGTACAATTTGGTATTAATTAAATTTTCACTTCATTCGCTTTAAAATTTCGTACAGCTCCACACAACATAGTCTACATCTGTGTCTACTGCTACAGTATGGTTTTGTGACCCTAACTATATCCCATTTCAACTCAAATCTAATGCCAACATCTTTGAGTTTCCAGATCTTCGTGACTAAAGAAGTTCTGCCTGCCCTATGTCTTAATTTGAAGGATGATAAATGGTTGCGTAAGCGCTGCTTCAGATTTACGGAGCAGCCCATATAACCATTAGTATTCGTGTCAGTAACCACATTTTACCTGTAAACTACATTTTCGACCATAAATTGACAGGAAATCGGACATGGTTTTTTTTATCCAAACAGTTGTATGGTTGTTTGGCTCGGACATTATTGTTATTACGAGTGGGCCATCCTGTAATACTATATCCTATGGGATCGAGGGTCTGAGAATCATTAATGTTTATGTAACAAATACTAGGGCTAATGAGACTGTTATTAAGGCACTTATCATTACTACTACTTGCTGAGCGGAGGACTGGCGGTTATTATCAGGGTCATAAAGGATTATGTCAGTATATTCCGTAATAGATGGTTTGGGGACTAGTGGTACAGCAGATTGGCTGCCGACACTACTATTAGTTCATTTACCGTATCTATAGCAGGAGGCGACATTATTGGCTTCAATTAAGGGCAGTGGAAGGAAGGTGAGGGTGGAAGAGTGTGATAGATTGAGAAATTCGGCTGCTGTCCGAATCATTAATACTGCTAATATTCGCTCAGTAGGGGTATTAGTATGCCTAGTATAAGTATCTATTAAATTTGCTTAGTGGTTAGGGTATTCGGCTCGCGATTGTAGGGTCACGATTCCAGAGTTCGATTCACGGCGGTGTGTTGTGTGTCCTTGAGCAAGACACTTTATTTCACGTTGCTGCAGCCCACTCAGCTGACAAAAATGTGTAGTACCTGTATTTCAAGAGGCCAGCCTTGTCACACTTTCTGTCACGCTGAATCTCCCTCAGAAGTATGTGAAGGGGTGCGCGTGTTTGTGGAGTGCTCAGCCACTTGCACGTTAATCACACGAGCAAGTTGTTCCGTTGATCAGATCAACTGGAACCCTTGTCGTTGACGGGTGCCAGTCAATTAAGTTGGTGGTGCTATCACAATTATTATTATTGTTGGTATTATTAGTTGGTGCAGTGCTATTACGGATATTATTACCAATGGTCCGAGTCATGGTTATGTATTTTTGTATTGTTTAGGCCAGCTAAATCTAGATTGGGAAGAGTTGAATAGGAAATCCTAACATTTTCACAGAACAAACAGTCATATTTATGTGGCGGAAGGAAGTTCTTTAATATACTAAATAATTTACTGCATTATTTAGTACATATTACGTAATTGAAAGACGGATTATACGATATTACGTCACCATGATGCTAAACTTTATCAGCTAGAAATAGCAACCTAAATTATTTTCAGTTAGATCACAAGGCTGGATGTTCAAGAACCAAATGAACGGCAGATTTTCATTCCTGGAATCATCATGATTCCAAAATATGTCTATGTAGAGCAAATGTACATTGAGATTCAGGGATCCCAGACCGACAGAATTTCGTTTTTAAGTTGGTGGTATATATATATATATATATATATATATATATATATATATATATAGAGAGAGAGAGAGAGAGAGAGAGAGAGAGAGAGAGAGAGAGAGAGAAAGAAAGAGAGAGTAATAGATCGATAGATAGATACACAGAGTTATATATATATATGTATGTATATGTATATTTATTTGTTGCTATATATATCATCACCATATATATTTACATACAAATACACACATACTTTTAGAGATGTGTGTCTGTGTTTTTGTGTGTATGTGTGTGGGTGCGTGCGTGTATATTCGGTTTCCTATAGTGTGATATCTCTGTGCATGTGCATTAGGTCATACTTGTCATTACGTAGAGACTCAGATATCAACAATAATTGTGAGATAATTGCTTGGATATCTTTTCAGCGACGACATGGAAAACAAGTATCCCCTAATTGAAATATTATCCCGAAGTCAATAACTTATCACAAATAGCCACTGGATTGAATTTGATTGATAATCGTCTTGATTTTGTCTATTTCGATGATTTTTCTATTTGATAAATTTTCGTTTACATTTTTTGTATCGATACAGATCGAGACATATCTCGGAATACGAAAGATTTTTTTCTTTTTTCATATCTTGAATCTGTATTTTGACAGGCACAGTGAAATGTATGGTAGTCATGTTATAGTTGAGAACTGATATTTTCTTTACATATCCTTTTTTTTTCTATGCAAGGACTACAGTACATTTGATTATTCCATTTTATAGATGCTATCATACTTGCTAGTATACTCTCCACTTTCTATGTATGTTATTTTCTTTTTTTTTTATCTTGTGCAAACCGAATGTTGCATGAAAGTCACTATATATTCACATGTGTGACAGATCTTCGTTATGATGGCTTTGTGATAACGCCAGGTGTAGAAGTATTGATTATGAAATACTGCTATCAACACTTCAAATTCTATTTTGAATTATCTGCAAGCCAACAACAGTTGGATGCTGGCAATATCACAATGAAAAGTATTAATCTCTGTTGGCTGTTTTCCATCAAGTAGTTTATTTATCACCCATTTTGCAGATCTTTTTATGCTATTCCTTATAAGTTTTAGATGTTGGTGTGATGCTTTCTTTCTATGATCTTTGTATATTCATTTTGTGGTACATCTTTCACTTTTATCACGGCTCAAAATCATGTTTCTTTTTTGCAAGCTCATGTTCTTGGTTCATTGTTGTATACAAATTACAGCAGATTTAGAAATCCACGTTGAATATTTGCTTTCTTATAAAGTATCTTCCCGCCCAATTTTGAATTGTCCGTAATAAGTCTTCGTTGTATTTTATTTATGTTACGCTGTTGCAATTCTTGTTCGCCATACATTTTCATGTACGATCTTTGATACAACTGCTTCAACCTTTTTCTCTGTTCTGAACTACGTCATTTCTTTGTAAATGAAACTTTATTTTACATATTTGTTTGCATACTTATTAAACAGTTAGTTGCTATATACAGAAGCATTCCTGTATTTAACCTCTGGCAATATTTGCAATCCAATTCTGCTGTTTTGCAATTAATTGTACTTGTGCCAATATGTTCCCTTCCAAATCTCTTTATATACGAAACCCATGTTCAACTGACTTCAAGCACACGTTCCGTATATCGACAAAAATATTCTAATCTAGGTTTTAGATTTTTACATTCTTACTAACCCATAAATACTGACATTGTTTAAAATTTGTATTTGTGTTTAGTTCGATTCTTAGAACAAATTTAAATAACAACACTTTTGTGTGTTTCATTGTTTATGCTAAATTTTACTTCTAACAATTACATATATCTGCTTGTTCCTTTTTTCTTGTTTCTTGTTTCAAACATTTCTTAATCAAAGTTATTTGCCTCTTTTTATAGTTTAACCTGTGGCTTTGGTACATTTTCTTATCCTAAATATCATATTAATATCTACGCTGTAGTTGATTTTATTTTTTCATGATTTAATACGTCCGTCTGGAATATGATTCTATTGTATATCGCTTACATTTTGTTCTATTTTCTCCTAATACTTTCTTCAATATTTCTCTCTTGTATTTGATGAATCCTACCATTCTTGGCAATTTCTTAGTAGATGCCTAAAGGTTTGATAATTCTGTCATGGGATACAATGTAAAAACAATTTCCTACGATATATACACATTAGCAATGTATTTGAGTTTCTCTTCGTACACTGTTTGAGAGCTATTCTGTTAACAAGTAATTGGTACATGCATACATAGGTTTTAGTTTACCTCCACCATCTTCACAACTAAAAGCAAAGGATTTGATTATAGATAAGTTTAAATTGCCTTTCACATTATCTATATCCTTCTAACGCTTTCTATTCTGAGTTCAAATCCAGCTAAGGTAAGCTTTGCCTTTCATCTTTAAAGGTCGAGAAAATAAAGCACCTGTCAAGTGCAAATCTTCATCTCTTTAAATTTGCTGGTCTTGTGCCAAAATAGAAATAAGTTTTTTACATTGTTGGAAATCTAGGAATGGAATTATAATTCCTAGTTTTACCTGATTTATTTTGAGTTGGTACATATATTATAAATTTGGGGTATTTTTTATATTGTTGATGTTTAGCTCCGTGTCATCTCTGAACAGACGTACAAATAAAAGCATTTCAATCGTTACGGGAACGTCAGGCAAAACGCTCAGCAGAATTTCTCCCGTCTTCACATTCTGTGTTCACATTCCGTGGCGGTCGACTTTTGCTTACATTATATAACATGATAGAAGAGGTACCTTTTGAACAATACTGCCGATGTAATGGATTTAATTTCTCCCACAAAATGGCAGGCTTTGTGCCAAAATTTTAAACCCAATATTTCAGTTAAATTCTCAGGCAGTTTTATTTCGAAATATTTTGCTTGTTTCTAATTTCCACGTTTGTTTTCCCTTTAGGAAACTTGATGTATATATATATACATATATATGTGTGTGTGTGTGTGTGTGTGTGTGTGTGTGTGTGTGTGTGTATTTATGTGCTTTTCTGAGTGTATCCGGCTGATGAGGCAAAGCATTTCTTATGCAGGGCCAGAAATCCGGGATCTGGAATTATTCAGTAATTTTTGGTGGTTTATTTTGTCTCTTCAACTTCTCTTCTGGTGTTATATGAACATTTGTTGTGGTTTTAGAGTCAAACTTTGACTGCTATTTTCAGTGTGGTGGTGTCTCTTAGATACCCTAAATTATAATTTAAAATAATTATTATCTTTGATGGTTTTTATTC
>NC_068982.1:153163718-153170367 GCF_001194135.2 Octopus bimaculoides | reverse complement strand
TCATTGTTATTATTATTATTATTATTATTAGTAGTAGTAGTAGTAGTAGTAGTAGTAGTAGTAGTAGTAGTAGTAGTAGTAGTAGTAGTAGTTGTAGTAGTAGTAGTAGTAGTAGTAGTAGTAGTAGTAGTAGTAGTAGTAGTAGTAGTAGTAGTAGTGCAGATTTGTCGGAATATAATTCGTTGCAATATTTGTCTTAACCTTTACGTTCCAAGCTCAAATTTCGTCAAACAAAACTAACTTGTATTCCTACGAGGATGATGCATTTGAAATGTTTGTATGTCGAGAGAATTATTGAAATGTCTGATAGAATAATCTGTTTCGTGTTGTACCATCATTGTATATTTACAGTAGTAATACTAATGGACTGAAATTCACATTCCAGCATTCCAGGTTTCTAAAAATTATATATCAGTCATAAAGTTATATATTGATGTAGTTGTCTACATCCTGTTCATCTCGAGATTGCACCAATAAACTAAATCTTTATTGTTGCTTGCTCTTCGGTGTGATGTTAGATTACGCGGCTTACTGTTTGTTTAAGATCGTGTATACATGAACATTTTACTGTTGCACTTGTTTGTTGTGAAAGGTTTTATAGTATTAAGTACAATGTACAATATAGAATGGAAGAATTTTGTTACCGGATTTGAATATCTTACGTCGAATAGGTGGTTTGATCCTGTAGATCGATATAATTATTGTGCGTAAAGTTAATGTCTTTGTGTAGCCTGTTTCGGTCACCCTTGATCTACCAGACACAAAATGCAAGAATATTTCAGCCTGAAAATCTCTTTTTTCTCTTTGAGTATACGGACAGGCATAATCATCTGGTTAAGTGGATTTTGTGCAACCAACCTTAATGCTCCTCATGTAATAGAATTGTATGATACCATGGGAAAATATATTCTACTCTAGCCCTGCGTTGTTCAATAGCATATGTGAGTAGAATAATTTGCAAGATGGCATATTTTGTCGTACGTTCGGCACTTACACGCACACATTACATATACAAAGACACATACATACACACATACATACACATACACACACACATATGTATGCATGTCTGTAGGCATGTAGCCATATCTATGTACGTGTATATGTCTATGCATAAGACAAAAAATATACAACAAACAGACACATGCATGCAACACACGTACATAGCAAGGGGTAAAAGCATACACAAGAGAATCAGAGTTCTTGCATAACTACAAAACAGCTACTTAAGCACGCAATGTATATATATGTATATATATATATATATATATATATATATATATATATATATATATATATATGCAGTACTCTTACAGCACAGTAGACATATTCGAAACTCAAAACCAATATGCACCACCATACAATCAACGCTGAACACATCTACAAATACACACACACATCAAAACCTATCCACTTTATATCTGCCTTTTATGTTCTGAACTGGCTATCCCATTTTTGAGTCCCATCTTTCTTCCAGTCTCTGCTCATTTGAATATGGCATAGCTTTCAGATTCCCACCCGCATTTCCACTTCTTTTCCATATATTATATTTTTTCTATTATTCTTTCTGTATTGCTCTTTCTTTTCCAAATGTCTCATCTATATCTTTAATTTGTAATAAAGGGTTACGCTTGAAATGTTAGCACGTTTGCATTTCACACCTGGTAAGCGAGACGGAACTTAAAACAACTCTTTTATTGTTCGTTATTTTTCTCATCTTTCGTGCTGTCGGTATTTATTGTCTTCTCTGTAAACACACACACATATGTGTGTGTGTATAACTGTGTGTGAGTGTGTGTGTGTGTGTGTGTGTGTGTGTGTGTGTGCGTGCGTGCGTGCGTGTGCGTGTGTGTGTGTGTAAAAATATAGTTAATTGTGCATTCGTGAATTAGCGGTAGATAAAATAAGTCTCGAATTGAAGTTAGTACTATGATCAATGCGATCGCCTGGAAGCCATAAGTATCCCAGAAGCTGTAACAATTGTATATAGAAAAAAATTTAGAACTTCATTATCAAATAGATATTGAGCTTGATTTTGTCTTTTGTCATATTTTAAAACTAATTTTATGGCTTATGTCTTTCCAAACGTTTTCCAGCATTATAATTAGCTTCCAGTTTGTATACATTATTGTATTAATAAGAATAGTTTTGCTTGATTCCAAAGTGTTTTCATATTTGCAGACACAGAAAAAATAATCTCCTCATATTTTACAATGACACACACGTCCACGCGCGCTCACGCACACACACACACACACACACACACACACACACACACACACACACACACACACACACACACACACACACACACACATACATAATGTATATAGATGTGATAAATGTAGGTGACTCTTCGCCTAAAGTAATGTATTTGAAATAATAAAGAACGCTCTACAGGTAAGATATAAATGTAGGAACAACATTACAAACGTAATTTACTGCCTTATACATAGACTATTGAACTGTATAAAAAAAGTACATAATATATTAGAATACTTTTTTATATCATTGCAAGAATCAATTATCCCGATTTCCTTTGCTTCCAATATGCCCCATTTTCATTTTCTCAATTTCTGATTTATTTTAATTTCTGAATTACTATACTTCCCATTATGTAACTCTAACCTACATCAAATTTAAAAATTACGCATATAATCATGAAGTAGCAAATTGCTCTGGAATTTGCAAAACAAGAAAATAATTTGAAAGATTAAAGACGAACGGTATTAACAGAATTTGCCGAACATATCTGACGTTACTGGGAACGAGGACGATAGTGCTATGACTCATTTTGTTCTCTGGAAAACTCTATTCAATTAATCATATATGGATGCTCAAAACGCATTAATACTTATATCCTACGATGTCACATTACAGCTACTAGATTCGCCTTTACCTTTATGAAAATGTCTGTATGCCTGTTCAAATGCATGCTTGTACTCATTGATATATCAATTATGATTATGAGCTGTTGCTACGAGGCTGTCTTAATGAAAAGAGGGAATTGTGAGCTTATTAGAAATTAGGCGCAAAATAAAGCTGACGACGAAAAAGAAAAAGAAAATGAAAAGAAATTGCTTTATTGAGTTTTCATGTTACTTTCTAGTGTCTTGCCGTAAAGGTTTTTAAAAATGATGCCCATGTATGTAAGCGTATAAAAAGATTAGTCTATAATATTTTGGTTTAAGATCGAAGATCGATAGTCCTTTAAAGTATCAAATGTGACAGAAAGTATTTTGATGCAAATAGATTCAATTTATGAATTTATGGAAGACTGTCATTTAATGACATTAAGTTTATTGCTGCTTGTCAAGACAGATATGTATTGGTAGGGTTTTGTCTTGTATTGTTCGGAATACTTTAAATGTAAAATGTTGATAAAGTCATTAATTAATCAATTACGTTTACAATCATACCTGCGTAACCAATACCTTTTTGGCATCTGCTAAACGTCACAGAAACTGAGACAATAACTGAAGTCCTAAAGCACCTTCTGCTGAGTGACTATGCTTCTTGTGAATGGCAAATGCATTGCCGTGTTTAAAGGATTCTGTCCTAGAAATTCAAAATGTTCATTATTAATTTTTTTCCAAAATGTGGTATTGTCGAACTTTGTGCGTATAAACTAAGCTCATTTCAAAAGATCTTGGAGTACAGTGTGATTTCTGTATCCATGTTCGGGAAGCAAAAGAGCCTTTAGAAAACAAGCAACAGAAAAAAATCATACAAATCTATTCCCGTCCATATTCTATGCTTGTGAATACTTCATTAAGCAAAACCTTTCTTCACATTGTAAGAATCCAGTTTCATACCCCACATACATTTGGAAAAAGTTTTAATCGAAAGTAGTTTAAGATAAATTTACTCAGGTCACTCAAGTAAAATTTTAATAATTATGAAAATTTTTGAAATACCTATGTACAACTAATACAACAAGAACATGCATCTACCACTCCCAAGATATATTCCATATGAACAGAAACTGCCGGGGAAAAAATTGATACATATGCAAAAGCTGTCATGTGTAAAACTAACTAAAGCTGTATTGATTATATTGGTATGAGTACGATTGATTTAAGGATGTAGTCCATCAAAATTTTAAGCATTAATATTGAGATTTAACACACTCATACTTAAGCGCATGTGCATACACTAGTACGCACACATAGACACACATAAACTTACATGGACAAAAACACGCACATACACGGGCGCGCGCATATATGTAATTCACTATGAAGTATATCCAAAGATCGTGATGCTGCTACGTTCCTGTTTGTGTGTGTGTGTGTGTATGTGTGTGTGTGTGTGTGTGTGTGTGTGTGTGTGTGTGTGTGTGTGTGTGAGAGAGAGTGAGAGAGAGAGAGAGAGGGGACAAACGAAAGCAAAAGACACGAAACACGTTTAGCAGGAGTCACATATGTTTAAAACAATTGCGTTCGGCTCCATCCGATTTAAATTTCGCAGACTTCTTACAGAAACCTAGCTATCTAGGCTCAGCCTACCCATTGAAGAGGTACGCGAAGTCCAAGATAATTACAAGAAACTGGACAGCTAGTGGTTAAGTTGGGAGACGTGGTGTACTTCCAAGTGAGATTGGCATTCAAGCAAAACAATATACATAAGAAAGGAAAACTTGACTACGTGGGTGGACAAGAAGCGGGTGGCGCCTTCTGTCTGGCCGGTATTTGAAGAGACTTGGAGACCGACAGAAACATGACCGGCGAATGTGCGTGTGCCTGTGTGTGTGTGTGTGTGTGTGTGTGTGTGTGTGTGTGTGTGTGTGTGTGTGTGTGTGTGTGTGTGTGTGTGTGTGTGTGTGTGTGTGTGTGTGTGTGTGTGTGTGTTTGTGTGTGTAAGTATGTAGCAGATGAATGAGTTCGTGAATGCGGGTGTCTGACGTCCATGCCTGTGCGTCAACTATTCGAGTGTGGGCGCGTGTACGCACGTGCGTAATCTGACATGTGGGTGATGATTGGCATATGAGGGAGTGCTGATGTTATCAGCTCATTGATGCGTATATGCATGCTTGGTAGGGTATGCGTACCTATGGATTCGAATTCGTATGAACTTCGTGACTAATCACGTGGGTGAATATGTAGGTGTATTATATCTGACGGGGTTAGTAGATGTGTGTTTCTTATTGGTTGTATGAGTCTGTGTGCATACATTCACCGAATATCCTTAAGCATTCATACCCATACTCACATCCTAAAGACATTCGCGCATGCACGCGAATATATTAAGCACTAACGCTAATATATTGGCACACACACTCCCATACGTTTTATTTTACATTTAATAACGAAGAATATAAGATATATATATATATATACATACAAGGATCTTTCCTTTAACTTCGAGGAAGAGAGGAAGAGGTGAGACGATATTATTGTAATGAACCACGAGTGCTAGACCGAATAATTTACGTAATATTTAGAAGGAATTTTGATACAAAATGTAAATAATGTATGGCGTCTAATTAGCATCTCATAAGAGGATTTTAAAAATAGATTCTTATAGAATGTACAAATTAGCCGTATATTAACTTACACCTCATTTTTGCTGATCCACTTTGAAAACTTTCTGCAATCCGAGAGCGCGATGCAAAGTCAACTATAAAACATCCATCTACATAACAAATACTTGGCTATTTTTGTTCATTGGATATTTTAGATATTATAAAATGAATGCATTAATGTATATCTATATGTATGAATCTATCTATCTACCAAATTTATATATCTATATATCTACGTATAAGTGTGTGGTGATGTGTGGTGAGTGTGTGTGGAGGGGGTGATGTGTGTGTGTGGTGGGGTGATGTGTGTGTGGTGGGGGGATGTGTGTGGTGTGTGTGTGTGTGTGTGTGTGTGTGTGTGTGTGTGTGTGTGTGTGTTGTAAATAAGATTTCTTAGAAATTAATACGAAATTGTTTATAATAGTTTATTGTCTTTTCCTTGTGCTTTCAAATCGTCAGAAGCTTTTTGACGTTTGTAGATATCCTTCGTTTATCAAGAAAATTTCTTTGAACTTTGTAAAATATAATTTGTTGGTATGTGTTGTCTAGATAAAATAAGTTAATACATTGTTTAGGATTTGAGTTGGATTTCGAATAATAAAAATATCCTATAAGACAGAGGTAATATTTACAAAAACTGCTTTGCTATCTAGTACTGATATTATCACTGGATCCTCTCGTCGCTTCGACGAAGGAAACAGAGTTCAGCTGGACACATGTAACCAATTCCTGATAATAGTAATCAGTCAATAGCTGATCAGTCTTATGCATAATTCGCGGTGAGCAGTTGATTATAACCTTCAGCATGAATCTTTACAGTAAAGCGGATTGATACAAAATATGAAGAGTCGGGCAAAATTTCTCGCCATATTTAATTATCGTGTTTTAGTTTACGTGCTAATATCCCGGTATAGTTGACTTTCAAGCATGTGGGATCAATAAAATAAATTCCACTATTGTACTCGAGTAAAAATAGTCGTCTAATCGATCTCCCATGAAGCAAATATTCGTGGTTGCAAAATTATTTTGGTAGATATTTATTCAATGGTAGCATTTCTCGTTTAGAGATGAGTTGAATACAATAAGTAGTATAGGTGCACATATATAAATATATTTATATCATAT
>NC_068982.1:153160354-153162823 GCF_001194135.2 Octopus bimaculoides | reverse complement strand
AGAAGACACTTGCCCAAAGTGACACGCAGTGGGACTGTACCGGGAAGCCTGTGGTTGGTAAGGAAGCTAGGATGCTATGGGTATATTGTCGCCATTTATATTCTTTAATTTTGTGCATGTGGATTGTTGTTTTTTTAATTTTGTCGACAGTATAGGAGGGTCTGTTGAGCAACGTCTGTGAGAAAAACAGCGCCATGGCGCAATTCACTCTGCCAGGGATTTGGAAATGACATGCTGTACTGCTTGGCATTCGCGCCGGAAGTTCCAATACGAACATTTCAGAGTGTTTGGGTGTCAATCTGAGGAGAGTGAAGAGAATTCTGAAAGAGTCGAATGAGTCTAATGACGATTACGAAGGTACGGTAGCTCAGGAAACTCACTTTGATCATCTTGACAAGAAAAGAACTCTTGAATTTGTTGGTGAGATCCAAGCCATGGTTGACAACGATCCCTCCAAGTCAATCAGGTCCATCAGCAAGGAAATGGGAGCATCAGTTTCTTATCAGGTAGGTAGTTCATGAAGACATTTGGTATTTCTCATACAAGATGAGAAAGGGTCAATTTGTATCCCAAGCCATCAAAGGCATGAGGAAAGACCGCGCTACGAAGCTTTTGAACAAACTCAGATAGTGAACACTAAAAACAAACGTTGTCTTGCTGTGCCCCCAAAACATGTACCGAGAGTGATAAAAATCAAACATCCAGTCAACATCATGGTGTTTGGAGTGATCACTAGGGATGACGACGTTATGCTTTCATTCATCTTCCCCTAAGGCCTCATACTCCACAGGGTGACCTTCATCAAATACCTGGAGAAGGTAATGTTGGATCAGAGCGTGGCTGCTGGGAAACCGTATGACTGACAACAGGACTCTGCATCATGTCACACAAGCGGGAGACTGCTAAACAATTTCTGCGACCACATCGCCCCTAACATCTGTCCACCTAACTCCCCAGACTGCAAACCCACTTGATTATTATGTGTGGGGTGCAGTTGAGCGAGAGACCAACTCTTTGTAACACCAAAGATGAACCGAAGGCAAGGATTATGGCAGCATTCATCAACTTAAACAAGGGGACCGTCCAGAAGAGTTGCAGGAGATTTCGAAGTCGTCTGGAGGCCGTGGTTGAATCCAATGGCGATTCTATTGAATACATTTACTCTTTGGTATTTCAAGATATTTTTACGTACTTTTGATAAATATATGTTAAAACGAGATGTGAGGGTTATTTTAATTTTTGCGTAGTTTATACGACAATTTCTGTATATATGAATGCAAATTGTTAGAGTACTTGGAGAGTCATATTCAAAGTCACTATGTGTGAACTGCTTTTGATTTTAAATTTCAAATCTCGTCGAGATTAACTTTGATTTTCATCAGTTCAAGAAGAATACAAAATTTGAATCCTAGGCATTTGGCAAGTAAAACAGCCAGACTGGATGTCTTGCACTATTGGTTCAGGCATTCCACATACATAGACACATACATAGACATACACACACGCAAATACACACACACACACACACACACACACACACACACACACACACACACACACACACACACACACACACACACACACACACACACACACACACACAAACATACACCTATACATGCATATATATAATATAATTATGATAAAATCAATAAGTTGTGATATATAGACAACTGATTATATCTCTAGCAGTGCTATGGTTTCTGATATCTCAGTTTAAGGTTAACATATATGTATTTACTGGTCTATTATACTGCTAATGCATCAAACAAGTTTATTCACTGTTTTATAACACCTTCTACTCTCTATTCGTGAACAAGACACAATGCATACAGCATTAGCAACATGAAATAGTGTTGAAATGTAAAGAACCCGATTAAAATCAAGTGACTTTCTTTTACTGATAGGCAAGTAGCGAAATGTCCTGAATTCTCGTCACAGAAATCATGCAAACAAATCATGTATCGAAAATTAATACCGAGATCGATTTTCCAAAAATCTCATGTACGAAACTGGTGGGTAAAATCGACTGGAATATGAATTTAATAAGTGTTTTTCATAAGTATTTCATATACCTACTTGCTTCCCTTATATACGAGTAACAGCCGTTTTTCTTTCTCAAATTTGTTTACATAATTTTCACGCACGCACATGATATAGAGTATATTGCAATAGACCTCTTACAATTTGTTCACCATAGCTGTTAACCCAGGCAGTGCTCTCTCTTCATAGCTGTCAAAGATTTATACATCACTTTACTACTATAACTATTCCTACCAGCCCTTCTGGGGTGTGTCCATATTGGTTTATCTCATTTCCCATGTACAAAACGATTGATAAAATCAGCTGAAATAAAATGGATTGTAATATGGCTGCGTATACATTATATATACAATGCATACAACCCCCCCCCACCCACACATATATATATATACATATAGATAGATAAATAGATATGCATATATATAT
>NC_068982.1:153150483-153158091 GCF_001194135.2 Octopus bimaculoides | reverse complement strand
ATATATATATATATATATATATATATAGGTATATATATATAGGCATGTTAATATATGCAAAGATATACCTGTGGGTGTTTGTGTGTGTATGTGTGTGTATGTGTAGTGTGTGTGTAGCGTACTATCATTCTGAATGAAAAAGAGTTCACATTAGCTTTCGTTAGATATCTCTTTAAGATTTTCAATAAACATCAACAACAAAATCAGCACCGTAATTAGTATGCGATCGTTTGTAAAGACTTTGAGCTGTTTCAATTTTTTTTTCCCCTTACACGAAATCAACAATATTTCTATAAAATCATCAGAGAAACGGATATCTGAAAACTTGCATTCAATGCCCTTAATGAAGCTGGTTTGTTGGATGAGTTCAAATTGACCATTCCATTGGATGTGCAACAGTAACAATAAAATAGTTTAAGAATATGGACGCCTAAAGCTGTCTGAACTATTTGAAGATTTGATCAATTGCAATGTTTTATGTTATGTTTTACTTCACAAACTGATCACAGGAAAGTATTCTTTCATCGAAAAAGATTTCAGTTCCTTTAAATTTGAAATAAAAAAAAGCGCAGAAAGAATAACAAGAAAATTAAAACTTTTTTTTTTTGTATTTTTACTATGAAAGGGTTAACTGAGAAATATTTTTGAATATACAACAGCTAAATTTAGATTCATAAAGAAGTTTTCATTCTTTGAAACATTAGCACATGCTGATCGCATAATGTACTATATGCATATATACAAAATATTTCATTTCGAAAAATTGTGCTTTAGTTATAAATTCTATTTATCTATTTGCAGTCAGTTTGGAAATGCAGTCAATATTTTTCAGCTTCAATTGTATATTATTAACACGATGTTTTTACCCTAGTTGTATCATGTTAGCTGGTAACAACTAGCAATAAAAATGCTGTTAGAAAACCTTAACTAAATAGCTCCATGTTCTCAGACAGATATTACATATCGTGTCTCCTCCATAAGAGCCGATATGTTTCTTGGTGATATGTCTAAATACGTCATTCTCTTATTACGTATAATATGAATGTGGCTTCTCTGTCAGAGACGGAGAAGTTTTTTAAACTCTATTTTTATTTTCTGGAATATAAAGTAATGACTTTTACACAATAAATGCTACGTTCCATATGTTCACATATAGGCTGTTGAAACAAAATAAAACAGCACCACATATTCGCCTATACACAAAGCCTAGTTATCCAACACCGACACTCTCTCTCTCTCTCACTCTCTCTCTCTCTCTCTCTCTCTCTCTCTCTCTCTCTCTCTCTCTCTCTCTCTCTCTCTCTCTCTCTCTCTCTCTCTCTCTCTCCCCCTCTCTCTGTGTAATGCATTCGGTTAGGAAGTTATGGTATAAATCGCCGGAAGCTTCAATTGAAATCATTCTAGTCGAGACAACGTAAACTTTCTAACGCAGAGTACATGAACACTGACTTCATGACTGTATTATCGGTCAGTTTTCAGTTGATCATATAGACTTCTCTCATAGATGTTGTCTGCGTCGTTATAATATGATTAGGAAGGATTAAAATAAAGACGTTCTTTTCTGTATTTCTTGGTGTATTTTAAAGAAATATGATGGATCTTTCCTGTGCCGAAGTTTTAAATTTGTCACAATCCCTACACTTACTTGAAATTTATTTCGAAATTTTGCGTAGCTTTTGTTTACTTTAATATTTTCCATGTTGAGCAATTTGTAAAACATTCTTTCCTGGAAAGTGGTAAAGATGAATACGATTACACCAGTCCCAATAGCTGAAACAAAATATACTGGGGTTTTTTTTTTAATGAAATATTCGATCACTACAGAATGCGGATGATCATTATGTATCCCTTTGGTATAAGTCAAAAAGAGTTGTCACTAGTACATAAGTACTAATGTAAAAAGAACGTTGGTATTTACTTGAAGCGTCAAAAGTTAAATTTGACCTTTATAAGATTGTTCTCAGTATCTATGAGCACATTTACTGAGGCGAAGATAGCTCCCTGATACTTCCTCCTTTACAAAGCTGGAGCAATTCATATATTCAGTTATTTAGTTTGTCGATCTTTTGATAAAACTGTTTGAGGACAGCTTGAATATTGTGTAATAACAAATGACTAACTTTACTCATTGCGATTAGTATTTTGCACAAACAATGAATTTAAGTAAAACATAGAGTTGTCTAGATAGAGATTTTTGAAAGCAGCCCGGTAATCTTTTCTTCTAGCAAAAATTTATGAAGCTTTTTTATATTCTGGACCGGTTGTAGGGTATAATCGGGTGACTCACAATGCCTAACAACACACAATAGCAACTCTTCCAAGACACTGTAGCACTCCGATTCTACTAACCAAATTTCTACTAAGTAAAGTTCACAAACACGGCTTTAGACGATAAGTAGATTTAGTATAAAACACACGAGAGACGACCGTAGCAGGATTAGCACCAGATATTGAACGCAGAAAACGATAAAATGTTATAGAAATGTAACAAAACCAAATATAAACAAATGATCTCATTTATAAATAGCACGAAAATAAAATGCCCGAATAATCTTAAATATGATGATGCCAACAAAAGATATAAACTTTGCAGATAGACTGATGATGAAGGTTTTCCAGAAATTAATAAATAAGAAACAACTTTTTCAAAACTTTTGACAGTGATTCTAAAGTCCTACTGCTGAATTCTCATTTATTTTGCCATCTGCTCTGTTATGTTTCTTGCAGATGTGAGTAGAGCCCAGTGTCTTTACTGGGCAAGGAATTCCATATACGAATTCTCTTTTACAGTGAATACAGAACAGTTCCAAATGATCAGCATTGAAGAATTGTTTGTGTTGGAATGAAGTCCACCAAATGCTATATTCTCCATATACATCTAGCAAAAGAAGTAAATGAAGTCCGAATTTCATTAGATTAGTTTTTACGCAACAATTTTTGTTTCTTTACATATGTGAATCTGGCTATCTTTTCTAATTCCCAAACATTTTGATGTGTTGTGGCTTGCAGGGATTTCGCATCATATTGTGTGCGACATTTACTACATCATAACTACATTGGCATAAATGGATAAAGTGCATTCGGCAGACGCTCTGCAGCAGAGTAGTAGTTACACAATATCTTATTAATCATAGAAAGCATTCATTTTACATTGTATATTAATTTCCCCCATTGTTTTGCTTTATTTAAGGATTTATCCAAAGTAATTGTGATGTTATGAACAATCTGAATAATAATTTAATTAAATTTTGATTCGAATTATTTATGAAAATATTAAAGGGCGTTTATTACTCCATGTTCTTCACATGATATTAACAATACTGTAGCAATAATGCATGATGCAAAAAAAACGTTGGTATTTATTTGAAACGTCAAAAGTTGCTTAATTGAATATTACCACATCACAAACTTTACATAAAAGTCACTCAAATGTAAAATGCTAATCTCATGATTGTCATACCTGCAGTCATAGAATCAGAGAAAAGAGAAACTACTCGGTCATATAATCACTTAGTTGTAAATTCAAGTACTGATTTTTCTAAACAAATTTTCCAGCATAAGAAAAAAAAAAACAACATGAAAAATCAGGTTAAATAAAAGATAGCTTAGTAAAGCTTCATACCAGGATATTTTCATAATATAAACGCTACCTTGAAAAAGTGCAGTATAAGACACAACACTTTTATTAGATATTAGTTCACTTATTTGCTTATAACAGCTCTTCAAAGGGGATGACAGCGTCGATCCAGGACATTCATCCTCCTCCTTCACCTTCAGCGCATTCTATGGGAACAGACGTGGCTGACGAGACCAACACCAGGCAGGCAGAACCTGTTGCACAGATGCAGATCGTTGATGACGATATCTTCTCCTCTGTTTATATAATCTCCTTCGTTCGGTTCCAAGGTGCTCTACCGCAGTGTGACACGCAGACCTCCATACCTTCCGACTAACAGCCATGGTCTCCAATCGACTGTGGGGGAAATCGCATAAAATGTGAGACCTCTTGAGATGATCTTGAAAACGAAGTTTTGGACGTCCATGAGGCCTACTTACAATCTCGATAACGCTAAAGAAAACCATCTTTAGAAGCGAGTTACCCGGCATCCGAAACACGCGACAAACTCTGTTAAGGATATGAGAAAGGATGCAGTCCTCAATGATGTGGATCCAAGCTCTCGGGAGAATTTCACAACGAGGCACCTTGTCCTTCCACGTAAGTCCGAGTATAATTTAGAGTGGTCTGACAAGGAACGCTTCTGGTTGTCTCTTCTGGCGCCGATAAGCAGTTGAGCAATTTGACCCATACAGGAGGGTGGATACAAAGACAGCTCCATAAACGGAGAATTTTATGTTGGCTCTAAGGTTCTTGCTCTCAAAGACTTGTTCGTTGAGGTTAAGTTCATCCGACAGAGTAACTCCTCGCCAAGAGAGCAGAATTAGTCCACCTTCGATAGAGGAGAAACTTCAATAATAACGGGCTGAGGAAGTGGTGAGTTCAGGAAGGCTAATTGGAGAATTTCAATTTTTCGATGATTCTCTTGAAGACCGAGCCGAGGATAGGCACTGTGCATTCAGTTCGTCCTGTATTGAAGAGAGGCAGAGCTATGAGATGGTGCAGCCGCATCGTCAGTATACTAAATCTTGAACACAGTGGTTGATGTGGCTTTCGGGCGGTGATTGTTAAAGTTGTTTCCGTCATAGCGATAGCTGATACGAATTCCGTCTTAAGTGTACAATCTCCTGGAGAGAAGGGTTACAGCCGCCAGGTAAATGTTAAACAGTACAGGGGCAAGAACGCATCCTTGTTTAACACCAACCTAGACCTAATAGGATTCCGAGACTTCACTACTGAGTGTCACTCTTGCCTTCAAACCATCATGAAACTTCGGACGATCGAGAGAAACGTTAGTGGACATCTAAACTTCTGAAGGCAGGCACCGCAGCATAGGGCAATTGATAGTTTCTAACGCCTTTGTTAGATGAGGCGTTACAAACTGTCAATTGTCCTATGCTGTGGTGCCTGCTTTCAGAAGTTTAGATGTCCACTAACGTTTCTCTCGATCGTCCGAAGTTTCATGATGGTATGAAGGCAAGAGTAACACTCAGCAGTGAGGTCTCGGAATCCTATGGCACTTTTCATAGAGAAAACTTATCAGTGAAATGTAATGACTAGACTCCAAATTTATAAACACATTTATACAGAGCATAGATTTGAAGACACCAAAATAACTTAGTCAGTCTCATTATCTCACACTGTCCTTTTCTCTCTCTCTCTCTCTCTCTCTCTCTCTCTCTCTCTCTCTCTCTCTCTCTCTCTCTCTCTCTCTCTCTCTTTACCGCTGTATTTGTATGTATATGAGTCTATATGTATGTGCATGTGTTGGTGTGAATGTGCGCGGCCGTGTATGTTTTGTGTGTATTTGTATATACACACAGTGAGAGAGGGAAATGATGCGAGAAAAAGTAATAGGTATTTTATGCTGTATATAAAGTACACTGTCTCAGTAAACCGACCGCCCTTATTATTTAGGCCGGTTGGTCCTTTTATGCAACGCAATACAGTTGATTTGCTGCACTTTCTTCTTAGCCCAATGGCCACTTGCATTTTAGTTACCGGTTTGAAAACCAATAACAATCATCACGTTACACATTTGCAGGCAAAAACATACACATATGTATATATATATATAATGAACATAATACGAGTATATGTATATATATATATATATATATATATATATACATATATATATATATATATACATATGAATGGAGTTAAACGCAGGTGTTATTCAAATATTTATACTTCCGCCATATGTTTCGAACAAAATGGTGGTATTATTCCAGAAGGAATAAAATGATGTAAAACAATGCAGTCTTCTCATCAGGGATAAAAAGAGAAACAAAACGCATCAATAAGTCATTTTCACCGAATGTGGTTACAAAAACATTTCATTAAACCCTGGGGCTTCTAAACAACTTATGAATGAAATTGACAGGGAGGATAAACCTACAGCTGGAAATTTCTGGCAGAAACTCGAAATAGTGCAAGCTGTGTATAATATAGCTGAGTCATGGTACGAAGTCAAACCTCAACTTTGAATAGTCCTTGGTAAAATATATAGCCAGAGTATTCGTGACGTTACAAGTTTTCCTCCGGCAGAAATTCTATATCAAATTCAGAAAGCTATTGGGACACTTGTTGAACATCTAGAATTTGAAGAAGTCATACGGAATGATGTGAGTTACGAGTGTCCCAGAGAAAATCTATCTAAAGAGGACCGGATGCTATTATAAAAAGCACAAGCTGAGAATACAGATGAGACAACGGAAGTTCCTCCATCAAAAGTTAAATTGACTGCAAAAACTGTTACCAAAAGATTGGCAACTACAGAGGAAAGTCTGCAGATTTTTGCTGAAAATGATCTTAATCATGAATGCACCATAAAAATGAGAAGATTTTCCTATGATGCTTCATAGACTACAAGTAACTTTGAATAAGTTCTTCAGCCCTCGTGATAATAACTATAAACTAGAAAATGTAGTATTCGTGATAATGAACTCTAAGATAGTGAATATTGTCCATCATGCTCCAAGTAACGCTTATTCTACCACCACTTTTCACACAGTCGTCAACATCTTTCGTAGTAAGAATGTACGCTCACGATATTATGATTCTTATTAATTGAATAACTTATTCCTCTTGAAATGATTGTGTTTTTACATAGCTATATCATACTGTCTATGTTTAGGAATAGTTATTTTTATGTATTAAGATGATGGTATTGCTTGCTCTCTGTTGTTTTGTTGTGTTTCGATTTTCCTTTCAATTTCGAAAAACGTCCGCAGGAAAGCATTCTCACTTGATAATATGAAACTCAATAGGAAAGTTAATTTCGAATTACAGATTATCGAGTTACGACCAGATTTTCAGGAACCCCATACATAAAGCGAGGAATTTCTACATACACATACATATGCATATATTTATACATATGTATGTATGTATGTATGTATGTATATATGCATGTATGTGAGTATGTATGTATACACACGTTCATATGTATTTACTCTGTCCTCGGTTCATCCGCTCTTTGAGAATTTTTGTTACTTATCGCGATGGACAGCCAAGAGTCTTGGCCTCACCAAGCCGGTGCGCTAATCATGCAAACACACTGCACTGGATTACATTTTATCAATAGCACTCGTGACATAACTGCAAAAACAATCATTCATATATATGCAATGCATACATAATTGTGCATACTTTATTTTTGAGAAGTAGTAAAATCCTATTGATAATTTAATTAGCCATATATTTTCATCATCGTATGTCACATACAGATTTTAAACTTTTTCTCCATTTTAGGAGTATTTTAATCAAGAAATATTGCATTTGACTTCATGAAATCAGTTCATTCCAAATCTGATAAGCTTTTCAGACAGAAATGTAACAAACATTAGGCTAATCATTTAAAGGAATAAGAAATTAACTTCACCTGTCAAATCACGTCCTTTAATATTTATAGGTATGCGTTGAAAATAGTTTTCATAAAGAAATATTTCGATAAGTTTTTATTAGATAAATCTATATACATTACCGTA
>NC_068982.1:153150121-153150451 GCF_001194135.2 Octopus bimaculoides | reverse complement strand
GAGAGAGAGAGAGAGAGAGAGAGAGAGAGAGAGAGAGAGAGTGAGAGAGACACAGAGAGTAGCGGTTGTAGTAACTGACGAAGGGGAAAAAATATCCGTATATACTATCAGTTTCCGTTACCTGTGTTATCCTCGGGCAATGGTGTGCAGGGACACCATATACGTCGAGCATAGGTAACAATAGGATAAACAAAAGTTAATGAGGAACCAATGCAAATGTCTTGCTTTATGTCAATAAACAAGTTTTAAACGTGGTCCTATATCGTTGTACTGGTTAATCTTTGTTTTTCGCCATTTTCTAATTATTTGCATATGTATATATATATATAT
>NC_068982.1:153143857-153150111 GCF_001194135.2 Octopus bimaculoides | reverse complement strand
CTAATTATTTGCATATGTATATATATATATATACATATATATATACACGCACACATATACACGATAAATATATATGTTTATGTATGTGCGTGTCTATGAATGTATATATTGTCTATATCTATCTATCTGTATATATGTGTACGTGCGTGCGTCTGCGTGAGTGTATATATGGGCATATTTCTGTATGCGTTGTGTATATGTTTTTATGTGTACGTTAATAAATGCTCATTTACAAACACTTTTAAGTATGCTTCAACAAATTCAGCGAAAAAATTTGTGGGATCGTTCAGCTTAACCCAAATGTAGTAATCAGTCACTCAAGATACACCCAACGTCTCCAATAGAGAAATGTATATTCGATGATATAGCTTTTTTTCATACAAGAATGTATACTGCGGTTACTGTTAAGTCATTGTTAAGTGATCTGTTATTGTTATTGTTAAGTGATCTGCATTCAAAGGTATGCGCAATTAGAAAATTCCTGTAGTTAGATCATCGACATCAACGCTAATTACTTAAGGAAAATTACATCTCCTGTTTGTCTGAGGTACAACCTCAGTACTTTTCTTTCATCTCCACGTCTATGAAAAAAACTTTTGTAAGTTATTGACGCTGGTCAACAGCAGGCAATATTTCCCTGTTTACGATTGTGAATGAACTTTCTATTAGAAAGAAGATCAACATTAGATGTGACATTATTCTTATTCTTAATATGAAAAACTTACAAATATATTTTTTAATTACTTAACTTTCCTCCCTTTTCATAAAATTTGTTTTTCCTTTGCGTCGGTGAATTCGATCAAATTTCCTGCTTGGCTACATATGAAACATTATAAATCTGCTTTCAAGAGGGACCCCTTTGCTTAGTCAATGTGTTATAAACAATAATTGAAAAAACTTGATCCCAACCTAATTTCTGAGGAAAGAACAAATTATATATTTTTAGAGTTAAACTAAAACTGGAACACTGTTTACAACTGTAGCACCTTGTATCATGATGCTGTTTAACCATAGGCTAATCCAGAGCAGAACAACATCAACTAATGTAACTCGACCTGTATTCCAAGAATATTTCCATTGCGATGATAACTTATCTTCCAGTGAGCTGGTCACAGTGTCATTGATAAAGGACGTGGTTTTTACTCTACTCCTCTGACTAAGTTATTCAGGACAAAGCGTGCATTCAGCTCAGTACATAATGTTTCTTGATAGTTGAATTTTCGATGATCACTATATCAACTGTATGTCGTTAAAATTAAATATAAAAATAAATTATTTAAATTGCAATTTTGAATGAAATTCAATTCTGCAGTCTAATATTTCAATTTATTTTTACATTCATTAATTTGTAGATTTATTTTCCTACAAAATTACCTCCTATATTGATATAATTATTTTAGTGAATTGTTCTATATAGATTCTATATAGATAACCCCATATATTATTGCGAAATAAATGATGACACACATAATATGGTGAGAACGATAAATTTCATTATTCAAGAATACACAAGGAGCAGTATAAATTGTTAATCAATGCCTATATGAAGTAAACAAAAGCAAAGTCGACGATTAAACGTTAGCCACAAAATAAGAAGGAAATAATAACAAAGGCGAAATTGAAAAATGTGCAAATGCGTTGCCACATTTACATTCCTAATTGATTAAAAATGTAACGAGCTAATGCGATAGGAGAAGGTTAAGTTGTTCGATAAGGGAAGGTTAAGTTCACTCGAAAAATTCTATTTCCGTTTTCTGAAACTGTCAAAAATTTATTGCCCTAGATTAAATTTCTTCTTGATATACATTAACCTCGACTAGCTGCTGAGGTCATAAATATATATTACATTTCAATCAAAATGCTCTTGTTATTTGTACGGTAGAGGTTATAATTAATATACCATTATAAAAGGCATTTCAACAAGAACTATCCCATTTTTACATATGAAGGATTACACCACCCGAATATTTCTATATTAAGACGTTATGTTGAGATGTGGGAAAACTTTGGCAGCAGGTCGAAAGGCGACCCACATGAACTCTTCAAGGGTGAAAGTCATTCTAAAGAACTGGCCTGCATAATTGAGCATACTTAATACCGACGTAATTTCAACCGTAACCAATCTGCTTGTATATATGACATTGTCGATCTACGAATATTTTTTCAAATAATATTCTATTTTTAAGAGAGGAGGGAGAGTGACACAAGAAGAATTCGACTGCGACACCTAGGCGATAGCAGAAGGCGTTGAAAGGACTCTCCTCGCTAGTTCTTATAATTATATTTCCATAGCTATCTCAAGAGAGTGCCTCAGGAAGACGTTTGCATAATATATCTTCTATCTTTTAGATTTTAGTTTTATCAGTCATTGAATTGCTCTTATTCTACTGGTCCTTTTGCCGAACCGCTAGGCTATAGCGAGAGAAATGAATGAACATCGGTTGTCAAGCTGAGGTAACAAACACAAGCACAAAGAATACACTCACCTTCTCAGCTTATGAGAAATCTGTTGAAAGCATACGCCGATTTCAACAACGGCAAAAGTGAAAACGATATAGGTGGCTTATTAGCAATTTAACAACCTAAAAGCAAATATATAGACGTCACTAGAGTGATAGAGGGTACTAAGTAGCACGAGCATTGCTAGTAATACAAGTCAAAATAAGTCAAGTTCCACAGTGTCGTCTATATATATATATATATATATATATATATATATATATATATATGCATGTGGGTGTACACCCTGCAACACACACACACGCACACACACACACACACACACACATATATATATATATATATAAATATAATAAAGAATGTGTATACATTTTCATATATGTATGTATACCTAAATGAATGTTTATATATACATGTCTATACGAGGGTAAGTGAAATCTTATCCACTCCGTCACCAAATCTTTAGGCCAGCTGCATTGTTGTTAGCACTCACGTGCTAAAAAGGGATTTTCTTGAGTTATATAAACACGGTTTGAGCTTGATCGCTACAGTTTTATTTCTTGTATTACAGTGTACATTCCGCTAGGAATGTACACCAAGGAAGAACAAAGATCCCTTATCCAGATTTTCTTATGTGACTGTAAGAAGCTGAGATTCATGGCGGGCTTTCAGTCTAAAGCGGTGACAGTGCTGTACGAGTACATAGATAAGTTTAAAAGGGTGGGACAAATGTGAAGCACAAAAAGGGTGCAGGACTCCCATGAATCTCCATCACTGACGTGAAGATTCAAAACGCCTGTGTGATGACTCTGGCCAACCGATGAGTGATACACGATGAGGTGGCTTGTCCTCTGCAAATTAGTCGCTACCCCAATGCCTTTGCGAGATGGATTTCAAGAGAATTACCGAAGCATATAAGCCTAATCGTGTGGTGATCTGTCAAAGCTTACTCGACGACTACAACGATGAAAACGAAGACTTTGGAGAGACAAGTCACAGAAGAAAAGATCTGTGTCCATCACTTTGAGCCAGATTCCACGGGGCAAAGTATGGTGGATTCAAAAGAGCTTCTACTGAAGCATTACCTGAAAAGTGGGCTAACACTCACCATTGTAGGCAAGAGTGAAATATAGGCCGACAAACCGAAACCAGAAATTTGTACAAAAAGCTAAGGTCTATTTTCAAAGCAAGTGCTATTGTTGCACGGCAATGCACTTCCACATACAGATGCCCACACCATTGAAACAATTGAAAAATTGAGTTTGTTGTTGCTAAAACACTCTGCATGCAATTCAGATCTCACCCTTTTCCGATTATCTTCTCTTCAGACCCCTCAAACATCCATTACTAAGTCGTCGATTTGCTACAGATGAAGAACAGGAAGGCTGTGCGACCAGCCGAAACCTTCGGAAAATTATTTAATTGTTCAGCCCCAACTTTTGTATTAATAACTTACAGGAAGAGCAGTTCGTGTAAGCGTATAATTTTTGACTTACCCTCGTGCGTGCGAGTGTGTGTGTGTGTGTGGGGGGGGGAGTTATGTATAATATATATGCGTGTGAACACACAAACATACACACGCATATTATCTAATATACACAGTATTTAAGTTTGAGCTGTTATCATCTTAACGCTATTGAAACACAATAAGTCGGTAGATTATATAATAGTTATTGCTTGTCCAAGCAATCATTCAGGCTCAAATACATAACATGGCTGGCCTTATTTGAAAAAAATGAGAAAGCATCAGACATGCTGCTGCGTATTTGAGCCGAAATGATTGATTTAAAGCACAAGGTATGATATATAAATCTGCTGATTTATTGTGTTTCTAAGGCAAGAAACTAATACTAGCTCGTATCTAAATTCTGTGTATGTTAAATTGTATTCATCGCTCAGTTATTGGATTACATTTTTGTGTTTCATTCCAATATATTTTCTGCGTTTGTGTATGTGTATACTACATGTATGTATATATGTATGTAAATGATATTTTTTGTTGTTATTTATGCTTGTCACAGGTAAGTCATCATATTGCAGACTTATTTTTAGAAACATTATACCCATGAACATCTGTTTTTTTTTTGTTTGTTTTTTTTTTAATCTTCTGGATATGGAGCATCTAGTATTGCCTTCTACAACATGTTTTTTTCCTTAAGGCAATATCATATGATTTCGCTTTTATTTCCAGAATAGTTCGTCAAGAGGTTGGAATTTTATTTCTGTCTTCTAATAAGTAGGTTTTCATTTTAAGAAATATAGCTTTATAGATATGAAGACAGAAAGAAAATGTGACAGTCAGAGAAACCGACACATGTGATAGCTAAATACAGATAGACAAAGAGAGAGAGAGAGAGAGAAAGAGAGAAAGGAAAGAAGGAAGGAAGAAAGAAAGACTAAAAGAAATATAGATAGATAGAGAGTAAGTAGATACATTAATTGATTGATGGATATTAAGTGGAATAGTTCTAATGTAAGATTAATATTAGCGAAAATAATTTTATCTCAGTTTGTGAACTTATTAAAAATATTATTTATTCTTGGTACACATTGATCTCGTTACATTCTCTGGGTATTATTTATATAGAGCTAATCAATCCACATGTTCTAGTACTTGCAATGTTCCGGTGTTGGCTGTCACCGATGTCTTTGTGATGAGGCAGAACTGGTATTGGTATGATTTTCCTCTATGACCATTATATTTTCAGAACACTCTGTATAGCAAGAACTCCATCATCATAGTAGGGGCTCGTGGCTTCGTGGTTTGGATGTCGGACTCATGACAGTAAGATTGTGATTTCGATGTCTGTACCGGGCTACACGTTGTAAAACACTTCATTTCATATTACTCCAGTAACCTCTGCTGGCAAAAATGAGTAATCCTACGATGGACCGGTGTCCCGTCCAGGTAGGGAATATATACGCCATAGAAACCGGAAAACCGGCCCTTGTGGGTCGGTATGACTCGAGAAGCATATTTTCCCTGTTTTTAACCATCATCATAATGATACTTCTTATTTTCAAAGTATGGTAGAATATGACATGATTGAGAATTCGCTGCCATAATCATCAGGGGCAGTGACTGTCTAAAGAGCATCCTCACTGGTTCTTATAGATGTTATAACCTAATCAATCGAATGAGGAATTTACTTGAATTATATCAACAATTTTGATTTGCATAGCGCGGAATCCAGATATATTACAAATAGCGTATAATTTTGTAGTGTAACTCCATATCAGTCTTAGTCGAGATGGCAATGTGTAAATTCATTCATGTTTAGGAGTCAATCTGAGAACAGTGCAGAGGATTCGGAAAGAGTTGGATGGTGATTACGAAGGTACGGCAACACGGAAAAATCCCTGTGATCGTTCTGATAAGAAAAGAACTCCCGAATTTGTTGCTGAAATCCAGGCTATGATTGACAACGATCCCTCCAAGTTAGTTAGGGCCTTTGCCAGGGATGTGGGAGTGTCTGAGTTTCTTAACGGACAGGTAGTGCATGAAGACATTCGGTATTCTTCATACAAGATGAGATAGGGTCAATTTTTATCCCAAACCATTTAAGACAAGAGGAAAGACCGCGCTACGAAGCTTTTGAACAAACTCAAGCATCCTCTCCAACTGGACACGCTTTAGTTTTCCTCAGACGAGAAAAATTTCTACCAGGATCAGATGGCGAACACACAGAAAAACAGTTGGCGTGCCGTGTCCCCAAAGATGCACCGGGAGGGATAAAAACCAAACATCAAGTCAGCATCATGGTGTTTGAAGTGATCACTAGCGATAGCAATGT
>NC_068982.1:153135450-153142243 GCF_001194135.2 Octopus bimaculoides | reverse complement strand
TATATATATATATATATATATATATCCAGACATACATATATGTATATATATGTATATAAATATGTGTGTGTGTGTGTTGTGTATGTGTGTCTGTCTATTTGTGTGTCTGTGAGTATGAGAGAAATGAAGAAAATGGAAAAATTGATGGACGTTATTCATTTACAGTCATTCAAGTTCATGCAAAGAAATTCCACCCAATCAATTCAATTACAGAGATGAAATGGAAATTCCCATATTCGAAACCAGTCAATTCGGTATTTCTCCAGGGAAAATTTCCAAAAGGAAGTTACCTTTCAATGTGTAGGCAAACATGCGACAATCTCAGATGTGTGTGTGTTTTCTTGAATAGAAGTGTTCCTCAGTAAACCGTTATTATCAGATATATAATTAAACACATTCAACATATTTGTGTTCGTGCAAATATGATACACAATTGTTCATTGATGGTGTTATGGTAGTTAAGATACAAATATTATAGAGAGAAACAAAATGATATATAAAATCTACTTAATTGGGGAGAACGTTAAAGATATCAATATTTCTGCTATAATGTAGTTTGTCGGGTTTAGTATACTAAGTAAGTATAATATACTAATTAAATATTATAAATATAAGTTATATCTAATATAAGTGACTACTTGTATCTATTTTACTATAACTTTGATTAAACATAGTTCTCTGAAATATTTAGTTAAAATTACTATAGTAACTTATTAAACTAAACTTAAGATATAACATTATCTTAAAGTAATAACACCTCTAGTGTACATAGTTATCATATAAATTTTCTATATTTAATATTTAATATGTAGGTTCTGCTTATGTTTACGTAATAAGTATTGACCGTATATTTACGCAAGTATTGATAACGTAACAGTTTTAGATACAATTAAAGAAATTTGATATAATATATTTTATTAATCTTGGTATTGTTAAAAGCATATGCTCAACTACTTGATATATTTAGCTACCCTCTCCTTTACACTTTATCTATAACGTTCTCCCTTACTAACTAGTTTTTATCTATTATTTTCTTTCTCTCTATAATATCTATATCTTTTTAACTATAACACCATCAATGAACTATTGTGTATCATATTTGTACGAGCACAAATATGCTGAATTTGTTTATTTATATAAATGGTAATGATATTTTTCAGAGGAACGCTTCCATTCAAGAAATCACACACACCTGCATAAGGAGTAAACAACCACACACACACACACACGCACACACATATGTATACACATAGAAAAAGATTGTTTGAAATTAAGCTTATTAAATACCCATCTACTACAATATACAAATAAGGCTGTAAAAACAGGTAAAATAGACTTTGACCTAACTAGATAGATTCCCGTTTTTGGCCAGCAGCTGGTGTGAAGCCGATGTCGACCATTTAATTTTATAATCAGATCCGATTTCAAATGCAAGCTAAACCTTCCCTCGCTTCCTCTTGAACCTTAACCAATAAACAACTGACGAATTCATTTCGCTTCGAACCAAACTGTTTGAGAGACTCTGAACGAAGCTGTACAGAAAATTATGCCTGGTTGCATACGCAACTCCTTGTACTCTGTGCAACGGAAAGATGTGTAGGTCGTCGTAACATTAAAAAAATATGCTGTATAACATTGTAAAATAAGAGGTAGTAATTTTTATGATGTACCAGTTTCCATATTCTCTATCGTTATAATTATTGCAAATATATACCCCAGATAATATTCCCTTCCTCTTATAAGCATAAGGCGTGACATTTCGTAGGGCGGGGCAGTCCATGAGATCGTCCTCAGTATGCAACTGGAACTTAATTTATCGACCTCGGAAGGAGGAAAGGCAAAGTCGACCTGAGCTGAATTTTAACTCATAACGTAGCGACGGGTAAAATACCGCCAAGCATTTCGTCCAGCATGCTAACGATTCTGCTAGCTCACCGCCTTCTACTCCAATAATATTACCATCCAGTGAAGCAGAATTATCCGTCGAAGCAATTTGCAGCGTGAGTGACAACTCCTAATCATAGACGTTAAATAATAATCGATATTTTTAGCCGTAACCTGGAACACAAATGAAAGCTACCACGGTATCTGCTCGGGTGATATATCCCTCTAAACTCATTAGGGCTGTATTTAGAACTCAACGTGTCTCTTTATATATCAGAAGCGAAAACTGCAAAAAAAAAAAACCTTTGCATAATAGTCTAAGCTATTCTTCACTAGCAATATGAAAATTATATATATGAATATGCAATGAGTTTGATTCGATAAATTTAAAATCCAAATTAATACTGCGAAGATTGTGTTTATTTTCTGTGTAAAATGAAGGTGGGAAAAGAGAATATATCGATTATAAAATATTTCAAGGCAGTCACTTTAAATTAAGTTTATCCACTTCGTTTAATAATGAGTATAAAACTGCATATAACAGCTGATGTTTGTATTTTCACCCAAGGAATATTTCCCGTTGATATAGCTTTTGTTATTACACCACCACACAACGCCACTTTCATGATCTTCATCAATATTTTGGAGTTGTGACAAAGTGCAGAATTGACAGAAGGGAAAGAAGTTAATTGAGTAAGTGGAATAACAATTTCCTTCTATGATTGTGAATTGATTTATGTCCAATCTAGTGAATATCTTTTGTAGTCGGGCTGATTGACTGTTTCATTCAAGAAACCAATGTCAATGAAAATGTCCATCTGTAAGTGTTTATTTTTATTGTAAGTACAATTATAGACAGCAGGTGGTGAGTCTCACTAAGTTTTCAGGAAGATATTGCAATACAAAGTCGTGGATAAGAGGATGGAATGTTAGCGGATTAGCAAACAAGAATCATTGTTTACGATATATTTTCAGTGAAAGTGTTTAACTTGTTCTTCGCCGCGAGTCATGTATGAATCGTTGTTCATGCTAGGATACTCGTTAAATATAGGAGCTTTGCTGATTTGTGTGGATTTCATCTGCTATTTTACACCTTTTGGTCTGATCAATAAGTATCCGAAGATATAAAACTGAGAATAAAGCTGCTTGAAACACATTGACCTTGAACACTGCTGTGCATGCGCACTAAGTTTTAACGTTCTGGCTCACTTCTGCTGTTTACAGCAGTGCTTGGAAGGAAGAGGTGTAGCATGTGATCATGGCATTGACCATAACAGAATGTTGAGCAGAGAATCTACATCAATTTTTTCCAAAAGCTTGGCTCAGAGGCCTACGCAAAATTTTCAAAAAGTTTTCATCGTTCTCGACACAATCAAGCAGATATTATGCAACTGAAATCTGAGTGTCCTTTTCACCAGCTGAAAGCAGTTTTGGCACAAACTTGGCAGACACGCGTCTGATACCAAACATCTTCAGTGATAATGGACTAAATTGAACCGTAACTAATCTGCGCATCCACTGATAACTCACAGATGATGATTTAACGATTGCCCCTCACAGCTGCACGAACATATACGATGTTTTTATCAGTTCTGCTGGTTGTGGGTCTCCCAGAACGTTCATTAGTATCGACATTTCTCAGCCAACTTAGAAACGTCTAAACCACTCATAGACATGTGTGCGGCTCAAGTACTCCTCTCTATACGGTTTCTGCAACTTTGCTTAGGGTTCTGTGCAGGTATCGCCATGACAACTTTTCCTGTCAGAGTTAATGCGATGATCACACGCTACATACCTTCTTTCCAAGCACTACTGTAAACAGCAGAGGTGGGCTAGAACGCTAAAACTTAGTGCACATGCACAGCAGAGTACAAGGTCAATCTGTGCCAAGCCGCTCTACTTTGCATGCTTCAGCTTCATAACTATAGCAACGGTTCGGATACTTAATGATTAGAACACGTATAATCCGGATATCAGTTCAGCGTATTGTGGACACTTCCTTTTTCACTTTCATTTATCAATTTATATATCGAAAGCTTATACACCACAATGTACTCTTTTCTCTATACACTCATGGCTGCACGTATACTCTTTTGTGCCAGCTTACTACATTCACCTAAGTTATAGTTAATATTTTCGTCTTCTTTCAAACTTTACTACATATTCTATATCTTCTCTCGGACCGAGTCATGTTGATCCTTGCTTTATCAGAATCGTCCCTATGGCTTAATCTTAAGCGGTCGTAATTAGCACTTCATTTTCTCGTATTAGGTTTTGTTATGTTAGCCATAATAATCATCCTTTACTTTTAGGTCTCGGCTTCTTGGATGAAATAGCCATGTTATTGCTTTCCTTTCTAAATGTTTGTACTGTTCTTCCTCCCTTCTGTTCTTGAATCCTCCTACTCTTTCAGTAACTCTTTGGTCACTTTTAACCGCCGAGAATATTCTTTCTTCATTACGCTCACCATACTTTCTCAACTCCAATATCGCAGTAATAAAAGTCTCTTTTGTGTTTAGAAATCGTCCTCCTTCGTTTTATTGTATGTTGAGGCAGCCGGTATTTCACGGTGTACGTTTTGTGCACTGTGGACAGCTTTCTAAGTTCTAAGTTCTATAGTTCAATCCTTGTTCATTTTAGAAAGGAAACTGAATATCTTAATATTAGCATAGCTCATGTATTTGTTACATTAAAAATATTCCTTCCGTTAGTCCCAGCATCGTGCTCAAAATCTTTGAACGTTTTGAAATTTTTTTGAAAATTTTTCAGAGAAATATCCGTGTCAATCCAATTCATACTAGTCAATCCCTCGTCCAGTATTTACCAAACAGATCATTGCTTTGCATTTGGTTTAGCATGGCAATATGTAACCCAATTGTTTTAGTTTAGTTTAAGTGGTTGTTTTGTTTATATTTTGTTATTAATCGTTTCTCCTTAAAGCTGCTTTAAACCATGTTATATATTTTTGCATCATTAAAGTGAGAAAGCACATTTTATTCTTTTGATCATATTTTGTAGTTATTTCTATAAATTTCTGTTACTTCTAATACCTATTTTTTCTAGTCCAACATCGGATATTTTATTACAGTTTAATATAGAATACTAATAGCTTTATATGGTATTATAATAGTCTTGTATGATATCTAACCATTTGCAGCAGATATTATCTTTTTATGTTCGACCTTGCATACCATATAATAAATGTAGTCATTAGTTGTTTTTTTTTTCTTATCTAGGCTGGCTAATTTACTAAGTATTCAGATGAAATTATTATAATTTTAAATTCATTTTAAAAGGTAGATTTTTGCTGCCTGTCGCCTTATTTACTCCATCATTTTGTTTAACAAATATCTATTTGTTTGCTGCACACTTTTAAATTCATTTTCCAATATATTTTGTTCTTTATATTCGCTGAATGTCTTGCCATTTATTCATGACGTGTTTAATGTACTTGATTATGATATGCTGCTGATCCACTTTTGACGATCCTTGTAGAGGAAACACATTTAACAGCATTCATATTTATATCTATATCTCTACCTTGTTCTGTATATTCTTTCTTTTTCTATAGTTTTCTGTTGTGCATTTGTTCATCACCAACTGACCTTGAACAATGGTAGAATCTCCTTTCTTTTTCTGGAAATATATTTTTCATATAATTATTTATTTGCTGCGATAATCCTGGAGTTAAAGATTTGTAAGTTGTTGGTAGAAAGGTAATGATTCTTTTGTGCTTAACTTTGCTGTTTACTGATAAGGATGTTGACGGCATTCTTCTCACCAGGATAGTTATGTATTTCAACCAGCTATTTCAGTAGGCTATTAAATATTTATGGCAGCATTTTAGTATGCTTGTTAAATGATATAACTTGAAGTTTGTGATTTTATCGTTTCTTGCGCCTTCCCTCAGTTTGCTATTTGTAGCAGCTGGGCTACTTCATGAATTGATATCGCCTTCAATACCTTATGTGCTGCATTTGTGAAAACTCCCATGGGTGATAATACTTTCGAAGGATTTTCTACATCTCATATTGTTGGTATGACATTGACTTTTGTTTAATTTTACCTAGTTCTTGATAAAATTGTTTGGAATTTTCTCCTTTTTTCATTAACTTATTATATTTAATCAGTTTATCAAAGATTGGAGAATTTTTTACTTTAGTTTCCTTCATTTCACTATTAGTTCCGGGATTTCTATTTTTCTATATGAGTACATTTGAGAGACCACGAAATAACATTTGTCACTTCCACTTTTGTTACAGCTTAACACGTTATTTAGTTTATCATAGGTGGAGGGTGGTGATGAATGACACCTGCTCTAACCTCACCATATAATCGCTTATATTTAGAAATTTCGACGTGGATTCTACTGAATGTAATGCAAAAGCTAGTATATCTTTTATATTATCTGATATAAGTCATTCAGATTGCACACGTTGTAAGATTAACACTTTTAAAGCAACTCCTTTCTTGTTCTCAATTGCGATAAATAATGGGTTCCAAGCAAAACCAGCGTACTGTCATTTAGTTCTTGACGAAGAAAGGGATAGGATATTTAACATGCACAGAAGTCTAGAGTTTGTACATAACGATGACACCAGTGACAATTACAGATGGATGAAGCAATCTGAAAACGGCGGAACCGGAATTAAGACTAAACTACCCGGTTAGAGAGCATCAACAACAATCTCTGACACATATCACCAGTGAGTGTACGATGTGATTTCTATATTTGCTCAGATCTGCTGAAAGTGTCTGAAACCACTGAAGGAACCAATATTTTTTTACCATCTAGTGAATGGGTATGAAACGAGGCCGCAGATTTATAATTGGAAAGCAAAGTTTAAGTGCATGATGTAGCATCGGCGCTCTCTTCTCCAACGCATAAGGATATATATATATATATATA
>NC_068982.1:153131780-153135130 GCF_001194135.2 Octopus bimaculoides | reverse complement strand
TATATATAGTCCACATATGAGATCCAGTGATTCTCTGTATAGAAGACTCTTAGTAGAGCTCAAAAGATTCAAACTTAGACTCCAATTTTTTTTTACAGGGGATCGATTCAACAGGGTAAAGAGTGGCTATAAGAGGGATCAATTTGAGTGGATATAGAAACAAATTATGCAGACAAACAAATTAGATATGTTATACCTTGGGTATCAAATGCAAAATATGCATATATGAATGCATGCAAAACGAGAGAAAGCAAAAAGGTGGAGAATTTCAGACGGTGAATATTTGAGTATAAATATATACGTGAGGGTACCCAAAAGTAACCGGAAACACTCTCTGTGGGACAAGCCCGTTGTGGTTCAGTCTTCCACCGTTTAAAGCCACTTAACGCGAACCTCAGTCATCAGTCTGCCGACCAACGTTATCCGCTGTCATCGTACAGCCAAGTGGTAGATCTATGTTTTGCAGCGCTACTCTCCTGTTCATCGATTTTTGCTACGGCTGAAATGAAGGAACAGCGTGCTTCTGGGAAATTCTCTTTTCTGCTGAGGCAAACAGCAACCGAAACAGCTGTCATGCGTCAAACAGCTTACAAGGACGCTGCAAGACACAAGTTTACGAGTTTTTTCACGCTTTAGAAATGGTCACTCGTCGCTTGAGGACCAACCTCGTTCAGTTCGATCATCGATCTCCCGAACGAATAAAAACATCATTAAAATTCATGAACTGACCTTAGAGGACCATCCCCAAACTTGTTTATATCACTGGTATGTCCTGGAGCTCTTGCCAACGAATTTTGAGTGAGGAATTGCGAATGTTCCTTCCTGCTCCACTTAATCCATTCTTTTCTTCTATTATGTTTCCTCTGTAACTATGTGTGTGTGTGCATACGTGTAACTAAGTGTGTGTGTGTCTGTGCACGTGCCTGTGCGCGCGCGAGCGTGCGTGATGCGAATAGGATCAGCCCGCTATACAGGAGTAAATCCTGGAACACCAAACCTCGCAACACGACGACTAAAAACAGAAGTAAAAAAATGCACAGATACAAACGGTGTAATACACACACAAAACTCAAACATGCACATGCCTATGAGGAATATAAGAAATAGTGATACATAGGTAAACAAACAAACAGACAAAAACTATATAAAGGGCACGGATACAAACAACATAGTATGCAAACCTGTATACACAGAGAAACACACGTACAATAAATTCCCTAACGGCCGCCACAACAACAATAACAACAACACAGAGACACAGAAGGATACAAAAACAATATAAAAAGCAAGGATCAAGAACAGCAGCAGCAGCGGCGGGGAAGAAAGTGTAGGTGAAAGGAAGGTCAAAGTACCACTAAGAACAACATTATAAAAGGCACAGATACAATGTAGTAGCAAGCCCATATACATACACACAAGCACACATGCGAAACACAGACACGCATACGCACGTACGCACACACACACACACACACAAGCACATACACACACATACACCCACACTCATACACTCACACACCCATCAACCCATTGCTCGACTGTTACTTATCTTATGGACTTCAAAATAATGAAAGGCGGAGTCGACATTAACGGCATTTGAACTCGGAGCGTAAAGCCAGACGAAATGCTGTCAAGAATTTGTTCGATGTGCAAACGATTCAGCCAGCGCTTGAAGGTATGGGGCTGGCGGCGATTCGATATCGTCTATTCCAGTTGATTACTGTTACTGAATTCATCTACACCAAAATTATGGAAGGCAAAGATCATCTCAGAGGAATTTGAACTCAGAATTGAGGTCAGACTAAATGCAGCTTAGCATTTTGTCTGGTGTGCTAGCATGCCTTCAATAAAAGTAATATTAGGAGAACAATCAGAGTTGAGAAGACATTAACGATAAACCGAAAATAATAAGTCACAAGTATAAGAGACGAATTTAGACATATTGTGAGTCACGAGGAATGAAAGCAATAACAAAATAACAATACTACTACTACTACTACCAACATCCCCACCACCACTACTACTAGCCGTAGTAGTAGTAGTAGTAGTAGTAGTAGTAGTAGTAGTAGTAGTAGTAGTAGTAGTAGTAGTAGTAGCAGCAGCAGCAGCAGTGGTAAAATATTGAAACCAGTATTAAAATTATGAAGACACAATGAAAATAATTGTATGAACAGTTATATTTGCGTGTGTGTGTGAGTGTGTGTAATGTATACATATACATGTATATGTATATATATATATTGATATATGCATATATACATATGTATATATGTATATGTGAATATATATGTAACACACCTATGTTTATGTGTTTGTATGCACGTGTGGGTTTCTGCTCATTTCCTTACGAATATGCAAAGGAAGGTTGAAGACAAATAGGTAACTGTACAAGTGAGTGCGTATCTATGGGCATATTTGTATATCGTATGTGGAAGTATGCATTAGTCTTATGTGATTCTGCATGTACATATAAATGCAAGAATGTGATTAGAATAATATAAAATCACAAAAACCGCAAAATGAACATATTCCGAATATAGTAACCGTATTATAAAATAGAATTTAGTGATATACTGACATAGCAATGGTATTTATGATATCAATGGTCTTGATTATATCGAACACAACGGGGAGAGACATTGCATAAATGCGTTAGAGAAAAAAACAAAAGCTGAAAATCTACATGACAACATCATAAACCTTTTGATCTCAGAATGACTAGCACATGGTAATAGAGTGCTACCTACGCACTTTATATGTATAATTTTTCTTCTACTTTCTACCAAGAGTCTATACGAAAGATTTTGTGTTTATTCATTTTGTCCGTTCATTTTGTTGATATCTTTCTCTGTCTTTACGATTATTATTTTGTTTCTTTTTTGTAATCTATTTTTTTATTTCTTCCTATATTATTCTCTCCAGTTCTTGTATTTCAGGACCTCGTTGCTGTCTTTGGTAATCTTATGTATTCTTTCCCAATTTCTCGTATGTGTGTGCGTTTTAATGTTATAATTTATAAAAATGTTCTCAGTGGCTGTGTGGTAAGTAGATTGCTTACCAACCACATGGTTCGGGGTTCAGTCCCACTGCGTGGCACCTTGGGCAAGTGTTTTCTACTATAGCTTCGGGCCTACCAAAGCCTTGTGAGTGGATTTGGTAGGCGGAAACTGAAAGAAGCCCGTCGTATATATGTATATATGTATGTGTGTGTGTGTGTGTGTATGTGTTTGTCCCCCCAACATCGCTTGACAACTGATGCTGGTGTGCTTACGTCCCCGTAACTTAGCGGTTCGGCAAAGAGATCGATAGAATAAGTACTAGGCTTTCAAAGAATAAGTCCTGGGGTCGAT
>NC_068982.1:153128287-153131129 GCF_001194135.2 Octopus bimaculoides | reverse complement strand
ATATACATACACTTAAACGGTTCCACATGTTTACTTTCGAAGTGTCTGTTATGTGGATCTGTGTCGCAACCTGTATCTTTTCTGACTTGACCTAAAATTCGTCTTATTTTATAGAGAAAATTTGGTTCAGATTGCTATCAGCAAACTTATTGATAGGTTGAGGACGGTCTTTATTCGCAACGTCTGCGTGTTAATATGTAACAGTTACGCGAGAAGGTTACGACAAAGCTTACTTCCAGTGGCTATGTCATGTTATAGTCAAAATAATAGCTATAAAGGCTGGAGGTGGCCTTCGAATTTAGAGCTGCTGTTTTAGCTTTTTGATTGTATCCAGTAGTTGTGTGAGTATATTATCTTATTTAGTCAAGGAGTGTGGTCCTTTTGTGTTGTATATACTGCTTTAGAGAACGTTTTAAAAAGAATTGTTATTTTTAACCGATTTGCTGAGCATAATTGTTATGAATAACTGCTGTTGCAATTTGCTGAAAATTCTCAAGCGAATAAATATGATTATTTGGTTCTTAAATTTTCACTGCATCCATTTGAATATGCTGTGTTTACAGAGTAAATATAAATAAATAGGGTTACAGAGAAAGAAAGCGAAATAGAGTAAAAAAGAATGTGTGAGAGTGCAGGTGCGTATATACGCGTGTATGCTTGCTGTGCATGTATTGGATTAAACAAAATAACAAACACCACAGGCACTAATATGGAAAATTAAAGAGTTCTTAGGGAAAATGAAATGAAGGTACCTGAAATTTGTTATGCCCAAAATTAAAGTATAATTAATGAGCTTCTTTCTACTGATGAAAGTGATTCACCAGCAGGAACTTTTATGCAAAGCATTCAAAGTAAACAAGATGTTCGACAGTGGTTTCTCTTTTCTATAAACTATTTTATTTGTGTTTGGTCTGTGGTATAGTGTACAGATAAAGTCACAGGACTAGAAATTGGAGATTTTGCACAAATGTCCAAAAGTTCACTGAATGGGATTTGTTTAGTCTTGGTATCAACGTATTTATTGTCCCGCATTTATTCTTATCCTTTAGGTGAGTTTGGTTCTTCCCATGTAGTCTTCACTGAATTCATTACATATAATGGCATATATTTCTATGAATAAGTAAAGAGGTTCTTCACACCATGAACTTGTCCCAATTTTAATTATGATGCGTTTTCAACAACCACACATCATATTTTTCAAAAATTTTCAACTGTAGTTATTCATAACAGTTATGCATTCCAAATACTTTCAAGGTAACAAAACATTTTCAACAGTTTAGACATTTTGGTACGAAGCAGTATATATATATATATATATATATATATATATATATATATATATATACATATATTCTCATACACATATACACATACTCATATATGACACAAGAAAGAGACCAGGACATGGCCAAATAAGACAATTTACTCACACACATCCAGGGCAGAGCCAAAAAGCTAAGACAGTTCAAAATTCTTTTTTTATAACTATTGTTTATAAAAACAATATGTACTGCATATCAGATTTGAGATCACCTTCTCGCGACACAGCTTCACATAACATACTCCTTGAAAATAAACGGTTTTAAAACTGCTTGAATGCGCAGATTTGAAGTAACGCCGGCTTATATTGGACGATATACAGGAATAATATGGTGTTATATTTACGGAAGGTGTTGTAGAATTCTGAGAATGCTTGCTGGTAACACATGCCCAGGAAATATATCATTGTATGCAATCTTATATTAATTAAATGCACGAATGAGGTCGTTATTCATTGTAGCATTCCGTTATTTGTTGACCCTTATTCAACACATTACGCAAGCAAATGATCGATTGCTTGCGCATTGTTTTGAAATCCTTGCATGTATATTAAGATACCTACCTACCTACCTACCTACATACATACATACATACATATATGTGTGTGAGTGTATGTATGTATGTATATATGTATGTATGTATGTATGTATGTATATATGTATGTATGTATGTATGTATGTATGTAAGTATGTATGTATGTATTATATCTGGGTGTGGGTAGGGTGTAAAATTATTTGTATTGCTAATTGAAATTCATATTTCGTAGAAATTTTGGTTAATGATTTATCCATATAACTTATTTTTATTTTAGGGTCGTACAGACCTTATACATTCCATGCGAAATTTCATTGTTCGGTATTCTATAACCTTGCTATTTATGCATGTAATGCTGCCATAATATTGCCTAAAGAGATAAATATTTAAATGGCTAGTTAGTTTTTTTCATTTGTGGAAGCTGTTCTTAGGATTAATCTTTAAACATTTTAGGAGATAATAAAATTATTTACGGGGTAACTGGATTGCTTTTTACATTTCTGTGTATGCTCTATCTATCATTGCAATTTCAAATGCAAGAGGTTCTCATGTATTCTTGAGGAAGGCCATCTCATACTTAGCTATTTTTATATATAATTGTTGCTGCCCACTCTTGAGCAGCCAACATACAGTTGTCCATGTGAGAAGCAGGGCTCTTCCAAGAGAAGACCAGCTACAGACAGTGTTTGACCCTGATATTTGTTTATGGACATGGCAAAAGTCACACGAAGGGGGAATTGTAGTCTTCTGAATGTAAAAGGAATGTCTGCTCCTGATGGAGTAAGAGGAATTCTTGGAATAAAGACGTCATCCCCTTTTGCACATCCAGAAAGAATGGTAGCCTCGATAACGTGTGACATCATTTTCTAAATAATGCTCATCTGTTATGTTCGGGTTAAAATTTCATCAACATCAAAAATATATCAATTTTCATGGGAGTTATGGCCGTTATGCAAAGAATATAATTTCCAAATTTCATAAAGATCCA
>NC_068982.1:153126961-153127531 GCF_001194135.2 Octopus bimaculoides | reverse complement strand
TATACATCTCTCTCTCTCTCTCTCTCTTTCTCTCTTTCTCTCTCTGTGAAAGTATCTGTCACTACAGTATCGAAATGTGATTGTTTCAGTTAGTGGAATAGTTTCATTTTTAAAGTGAAAGTATTTGACATGAGTGTTTTTGTTTCACTTTTGACATGTAATACTTAAATTGTGGAGGAGATATTATGTTGCCGTGTGCTCGAACTCTGCAAGAAGTTAATAATTTTTTTTGACTAAAACACAACTGGAACCCTAAGTAAGGCATGTGTAAAATTTGAATGAAATTGGTTGCGTAGTTCTCGAGTTTTAGGGATTCACACAGACAGACAGACAGACAGACACACATTCTCATTTTTATATATATAGATAATTAAGAAGATAATCTCATACATATACATAAAGGAACTGATCTATACACAACTCGAAGCCCGTGGCTACAGCAGAATATATTTGCCGAAGATGCCATGCAGTGGGACTGATCCCGGAACCATGTGATTCGGAACCAAGCTTCTTACCACAAAGCCATGCGTGCACCTATGTACGAAAAATAAATAAACGGAATATATATAT
>NC_068982.1:153126477-153126951 GCF_001194135.2 Octopus bimaculoides | reverse complement strand
CGTAGGCACTACTGGTGTATTACCTCACTATGTATAGGCCTTGCTATAAGATTAACAGTAGTTGGTAAATTAAATGGTAAAACCGTGGTTTAATATATTCAGATAAGAAAAGAAATGGAGTAACAATTAACAATTAATAATTAGAAGTTGATCATTGGTATTAGAAGGTCATAGTTTAATTGTAGTTCAAGAATATTTACAGCTGTTTCAGTTTGTATTTCGAAGTAAATTTGCATTTATCTCGTTCCATTTAACGAAAAACAAACTGAAACAGCTGTAAATTTTCTTGAACTACAATTAAGCTATGACCATTTTATACCAATGATCAACTTCTAATTGTTAATTGTTAATTGTTGCTCTATTTCTTTTCTTATGTATGTATGTATGTATGTATCTATCTATCTATCTATCTATCTATCTATCTATATCTATCTAACTATCTATATATATATATACATATATATATATATATAT
>NC_068982.1:153124601-153126392 GCF_001194135.2 Octopus bimaculoides | reverse complement strand
ACATACATACATACATACATACATACATACATACCTAGATAGATAGATAGATAGATAGATAGATAGATAGATAGATAGATAGATACATACATACATACATACATACATACATAGATCCATACAGGCACGCACGCACGCATACACATATATCTTTATATGTACGGAAAATAAATAAATAAATAAATAAATAAAATAAATGGAACGCGCATTCGTTAGAATATATTTGTATCTTGGTGCTCAAATTCGTAATGTCAACTTGGTGTTGTATTCCACTGCAATACCGTTGCCAATATACACAGAATGAGTTTAATTCCAATGTGTAATGGTACAACTTCTTTATTCATTCTATGTAAGACATATATAACATGTGTGACTCAAATTACGTGGATTCACTTTCATGTATCCTTTACATTCAGAAAACACATAGCCATCTCTATTCTTTAAATTTAAATAAACTTGTTTACGAAAGATGTGCCCAACTTATTACAGAACAGTGTTTAGCATTTTGATTGACATATAGGTCGTTCATTTTGTTAGAGTATCTCTGAGGGAATTCTTCTTTATGTGTAAGTAAATAATGAGTTCCGAACATAAGGACCTGGTGTTCATTGTGTTCTTGATGAAAGAGGAGCCCAAGATGTCCAAAATCTTCAAAGGGCTACAATTGTTTACAGAGATAACACAATACACGAGCAATATCCTCAGAAGAATAAAGTATTCTGAAGATGTGAAAAGTAGCGCTAAAGAAAAGCAACGCAGTGGCGGCGGGGGGGGGGGGGGGGCAATTCAACTGCAATGACTGACATGAATCACGAAATAATTCGTGCAGACAGGGTGTTTTACTATTTTGGGGCTTACTTCACAACTGACTATGGCTGTAATGTATCACAGAAAATGGTGAAAATTTATGGGTACGTTGAAAGTGTGTGCAAATTTAGTGTCTCGAAAGTTAGCACTCGATTTGAAGGGGAGAATAGTGTGAAGTATGCTCTGATCTGCTGAAAGAGACTGAGGCCAACAAAACCAGATTTTTTCCCCATCTGATGAGAGAGGGCAAATTGTAGACATGTCTTTGTGAATCGGAAACGAAGCTTCAATCTATGAAAGTGATCGGCACAGAAAATTATAATGGCTGTCTTGGCAGATGACAAATAGATCATTCTCCTCGACTTTCTGGAAAATGGCTCAGATGTGGCATTAGATAGACAAGAGCGAATAAGAGCCTGAAAGTGCCGCACATACATCTTTACAATGCGCAGTCACGGATTTTGGTAAATATCACTCGTCAGTATAAAAACATATAAATGAAGAGGAAAAAAGTAGGTGTGAGAGTGAGGGAAAACGATATGAGTGAAGCAAATATAAATGAGTACATATAGACATGGATATATGCATACGTAGATACATACATACAGAAATAAACCAACACACACACACACACACACATAATATGCATGCATGTATGTATGTATGTATGTATGTATGTATGTATGTATGTATGTATGTATGTATGAGAGAATGAAGAACGAATTAGAGTAATATGCAGAACGTAATGAAAGACACTCAGTTGGAAGGTTGGAGAATATTAGAATGGATAATATGATAGACACCGAATCTTCTAGATTCAGGAACAGAACAATAGCTACTTAATTCGACAGACAACAGGTAGATGAAGAGGAGGAAGATGTTTCATAAATATATTACACGAGTAGATGGCTTCAATATAACACACACACACACACACACACACACACACACACACACACACACACACACACACACACACACACA
>NC_068982.1:153118710-153122699 GCF_001194135.2 Octopus bimaculoides | reverse complement strand
ATTTGTGTATGTATACCTGCCCGCCGATATGGGTTTGCGTGTTTCAAGAGTGAACTTATATAGTAAATGATTGTCTACGGATATATCTCTATATGTATACAAGGAAGTAATGGAGAGTGAATTACGGTTGTGTATATGTTTGTGAATGTTCGACCACAGCAAAAAAAAAAAAAGAACGAAAAATAAATGTGGTTTAGGTTTCAAAAAAGACACAGTGACACATTTCACCTAAATTATATTTCATTTTTTTTTGTTTTTGTTTTTTTTTAATGAGAATTGCTTGTAGTCTACGTATAGGTGAAATGATTGTTCCTGCCGATGTTGATATTATTTCCTTGCTTATTTTTCACTACTCTTCCTATTGTTGCTGTTGATGTTGCCGATGATGGTAATACTACCGTTTTGTTTGGTTCGTAGACTTTCATATCACTCTGCCAAACCTGACACATTTTAAAATTTTGACGTGTTTTTTTTTTTTGCTTCTTTTGTTAGTTATATTGCTCTTGTTGTGGAAGTTTCTTATGTTCATCGCGTTGCTGTACTGGTTACTATTTACGAGAACGACGAGGTGGCAAATTGGTTGGGTTTAGTAAATAATGTAGACCAGTAGAGTACATTATTGATTTTTGTTATCTGCGGAAAAAACTGAAACAAGATAGATGTACACCCATCACTATGATGCACACACAGAGCGTTTCCTGGATTTTTTCATGATTTTATCAGAGGAGGAAGGCCAACATAAGCAAGTTTCAGGGTCACCTGAACATTTGACAGGAGGGGATGGACTTCTTTTCAGCCTCTGATTTCTGGACGGATTGATTGTGACACCTTCTTTTGTAAAGTCACTGAAATTGTTCAGCTATTGAAAATGGTGCTAGATATTGGTTGTAGATTCCATTCGTATTTTTTACTCCAGAAATATAATACTGTAAAAGAAAATGTAGTAAACAATATCGCATTAAAGACAAAAAAAAATTACATATGGAGACATACATACATAATATATATACCTATACTCATATATACATATTTATATATATATATATGTACGCACACACATACAGACACATACGCAAGCGCGCGCACGCACACACACACACACACACCCTCACACACACACATACACACACAGAGAAGATGTTTGATGTTTGTTCAAAGCGGAAGTCGAAAATGAAGTGTACGGTAAAAAATATTTGGGATTATCATCATCATCATTATTATTATCATTATCATCATCACCATTATTATTATTATTATTATTATTATTATTGTTGTTGTTGTTGTTGTTGTTGTTGTTGTTGTTGTTGTCGTTGTCGTTGTTGTCATTGTTATTATTATCATTATTGTAGTTATTATCAATATTATCATCATCATCATCATCATAATCATTATTATTATTATTATTATTATTATTATTATTATTATTACTAACTCTGCTACTAGTATCATTATGTGGTTGATGACTAGAATGTTGATCGATACTGTCAATTGTGATTTGAAAACAAATCCTGACTCCGACAACAAAGTTAATTGTAAAGTTGGTGTCGATGGATGCAATAGCTGTGCTGCAAATGTTGGTGGTGAAAAAATGAGGGAGAAAAAATAGAAAAAGCAATGCCTATATTTTGACCTCACCGTTCTCATCATCACGTTAGTAATCAACATCAACGTCATCATCATGATCATCGTCTCAACATCAGCAGCAACATAATCATCATCATCATCATCATCATGAACAACCACAACAATAACAGCAATATTGTAAGATTAATATCTAACTCATCACCATTATACACAATCTCATATGCATGCTCAGTGCCATTGTAAAATTTATCGTGACCACAATCATCAGCCTATTTTTTAGATCATCGTCTCTACACCACTACCACCAACAGCACTGTCATACATCCTTGCCAATCTTCACCTACATCAGCATTATCATAGTCCTATTTTGTTATTGTTATTTTTGTCAACATCACCATCGACGTGGTTGTATATATTATGAAATGTAATAAACGGTAGATAAGTACTTAAAACGTTTAAACCCCAGCAAAAGCGGAATATAAAATCCACAGAACGCACGAAAAAAAAATTGATAATATAATGAAGAAAATCTATCAAATGATTGATGAAAGAACGTAGAGTGGGTAAAACAGAGATAGTTACACATATGGCTAGATAAGGGAATTCAGTATAGTAAATTATCTAAGAATGTATGCATGTATGTATGCATGCATGTATGTATGTATGCATGCATGTATGTATGCATGCATGCATGTATGTATGCACGTATATGTATTTATGTATGTATGTCATTATTCAATTTTATTTCAAGATTTTTTACCAATACAGAAAGAGTCGGTTTCTAATCTAATTCCAAGGCTCTTTCAATGGAATTTCAACATCAACAACAGGGTATTTTTGTATGTATGTATGTATGCATGCATGTGTGTACGTATGTGTGTATGTGTGTATGTGTGTATTTATGTATGTATGTATGTATGTATGTATGTATGTATAACTGCATATTTGTATGTTTCGTTTTATCTATGTCTTCTCATGCATATAGTTGCATACCTAAACATGCTCAAATATTCTTAAATGATAAACTTCTGGAAAGTTTTACAAATCTTTACAGATCCAGTGATGGCTTGGATATGTAGTCTTCGACTCAGCTTTCTCCTTTCTGGTTTCGAGAAGGTTAATTTCTAACGATTGATGTTTAGACAGTGTGTTACACAAGCCACTGCCCCCAAAATTGTAGGTAGTAACCTGTACTTGTAATCTGGATAGAGTAACTGCAGATTTCTCAATAGTTCAGCAGAAGTATTCCCTTTTTCACTGATTTTCAGCTTTATATTAACGTCAGCTGGATAACTGATTTCCACAACTGTACACAGTTACTCTTCCCTGTCTCAAATCAGAATATCAGTTTTATTGTGCTTACACTTTATTGAGGTTTTCACCGGGACATTCCAATCTGTATGTATGTATGTACGTATGTATGTATGTGTGTATGTATATATGTATGTATGTATGTATGTATGTATGTATGTATGTATGAATGCATTTATGTATGTATCTATATATCTATGTATCTATGTATGTATGCTGGATGTCTGTTTATATGTATACACATATGTAAGTTTGTATGTTTGTATATATTTATTAGCAAATTATATACACATATAACATACATTTCGAACATACACTCATACTGTAAGGTAAATGCATGATTCATAAAGAGAATCACTCACCGTATTCGTCAACGCAGGCGACTAAGAGGAGGAATTTACCTACGAATCTGTAATGCAAATTGTCGATATTTCGTTGAACCATCACAGAAGTCTAATTTCATATAATCACATGTACAATTAGCACCACGGAGAATATAGTACAGAACCACTGGCTTTTAAGATGCATTTTCCCTGTATTTTGAAGAATAATTGCATTTAAATACCTTGAGTAGAGCAACTTCTTTCCTAGCAAAATCTAATATACACTTGAAGACGTTGAATTTCAAGGACATTGCAAAACCTGATGTGTATAAACACATCTATACAAATACATGCATATATACCTATATTTTAAATATAGATATGAATACATATACATATGTCATAATATACATCTGGAAGATCCTCGAAGGAATTGTCCCAAACTTTGGCATCGAAAGTTACACAAATAAAAGAACTGGACGCCATTGCATGGTGCCAAGGACTTCAAATTTGCCATCAAGATGTAGGACAAGATACTGCAATAGCCTAGGCTTCAGGGGTCCACAGCTCTTCAATATCCTCCCGAAGGACCTGAGAGACCTGCATGCGGTGGATATGGGTGTCTTCAAGACAAGGCTGGACCTCTTCCTGTCAGGTGTCCCAGATGAACCAACTTCACGGCAGGAGGTGCAGATGAGAGCAGCTGCATCAAACTCTCTCATGCACCAAATGTCAATTCCTGAAGTAAAATTCATGAAGTAAAATTCATGA
>NC_068982.1:153112012-153118581 GCF_001194135.2 Octopus bimaculoides | reverse complement strand
ATATATATATATATATATGTGTGTGTGTGTGTGTGTGGGTGTGTGTGTGTGTGTGTATGTATATATATATATATATATATATATGTATGTATGTATGTATGTATATGTATATATATTTATATGTATATATATGCATATATATATGTACGTATGTATACATGTGTGTGTGTGTGTGTGGGTGGATGGGGGCGTATAACTTGGATATTCATACCATCAAAACATATCGAGATGTAGAAGTTAATAAATCTGAAAATTTTGTCGAATAAAGTTATTGACATATCATATATTTCATGGAGACTTGTAACATCAAATATTACTAGAGTACACTTTAATCACGTTTCCTTTACCAAAACTAGCGTATTTTTTTGACAATGTTGCGTGCATTTTATATACAATGTTAAAATTGAATGTTCTACATATAAAACTTTTTTTGCAGTGAAACGTATACATATCTCACGTTCAATATGTATTTTCCCTGATCATGTAAATGATGAAGTATAAGTACAATGTGAACTTACTGAACATGCTTGACGAGTCCTGGACGTGGATATGATTTTCGCTATTGTGTTTCTACTTCGGAAAATATTTTCTCTCATTAGAAGATCTATGTTGACGACACATACATTTTAATAACGTTTCGAACAATAAGACAGCAATATTTCGGCATCAGTGTGCCTCCTCAGTCACAGACATTGCACGGAATTAGAATAATTCTCACGCTGGATTAGAATAACTCTCACGCTGCACAAAGCTTAAACAAAAGTACTAAATACTTGTTAGCCAAGCTGATATTACATAATTTACGTATATGAGATTCTGTATAAAATATATTACAATTTTCATATATTTAAGCATATTCGACATATACACGGGAAGGTATATAATACATTTCTCAACATAATTTATAGGCTTCTGCAGAGAGATTTAATGAAATTGCAATGACATATCCTCGGTAGCTTTATTATATATACAGGTTCATGTTTAATTAATAAGATCTTTATTACATTTTACGTGAGGGTAAAATTTCTAACCAGCTTCCTTGATCATCACTTCCTATATACATGCAGCGTTCGATTATACTTATACAAGTGTGTGTGTGTGTGTGTGTGTGTGTGTGTGTGTGTGTGTGTGTGTGTGTGTGTGTGTGTGTGCGTGTGGTATGTGTGTCTGTCTGTCTCTATATATGTATGTATATAATTACCAATATTAGATTCTGCACCTACTATAACCCCTGTCAAGTCAGACTAACATCTGATATTAGAAATTTTAGAGTTATAAAATGAAGTTCATATTTTCTGATAAGAGCAACAACCTGTACGAAGTCACTTACGATCTATATGATAAGTTTCTGAATGAAAATGTTTCCACTAAATATAAAGAGTAACAGAGAGAATGATGCAATGATATTAACGATGAGACTAAATTCCTCTCTGAACGTATAAATTCGATCATAGATTAGAATGCTTAGCAAAATGGTATTACACTAAAAGATCACAAACCTAATTTCAATACGAAGCCTACTTGCAGATTTTTAAACAGCGAGGACTGAAATCGGGTTAGTAGCCAAAAGGCTACTAAGGAATATTAGTATCGAAATTTGCGATACCATTATATTACAACAATGTGGTAATTGCAATACTGTAACAGAGCAGATTAAGGTTCTAAAGACTGAGCATAGGACTATATTTACACACTTCGATGTTATAGGTTTTTATCCTTCTATACTGAGATTGCTGCTTGAGAAGGCGACTGCTTTTGCAAAAATATGTGTTGATATAGACTATATAAACTTAGACTTTATCATGCATCCGCGAAAAGTATTTTTAATTTAGTAAAGGCTCAGCAGGATTTTAAAATCCGATACAGATGAATTGTTCGGTTTATTGATGGGATCGTATGACAGTGCTGACCACTACAATCTTGTGTCTTTATATCAAACACACTAAGATCTCCAAGTTCCCATTCAACGTGTAGATCTCTACCGAGACAATGGATTTGCAATTTCTCATCGCTACCTTTAGTCAATTTGACCTTAAAAGCACTGTCACAACTAATCTGCCAAAGTCAGTTTTGGAGATGTTTCTCTTGATCTGGATATATAACAGGACCCTGGAGCCCTGGTTTCAGGGTTTGAGGAGTATAGAACTACCTCTTAGCCACTATTGTTCCCAAGTCTACTCTGGCCCGACGTGGTGTAAGGGTCCCAGCTATGGGTTAACTAGCAAACCACCTCATGCGACTAGGGGGTGTGGTAGAATGCAGTTGCTGTATTCTCTGCGTGGCGTAAGAAGCACCTAAAAGGAATAGGAGCGAAGGGACTGAGAATCCACACCGCCTAGTAAAAAAAGTTCCTAAAAAGACAACCAGAAAAAGACAAAGGGTGGAAGAAGGTTAGCACCAAATCCCACCCTAGTACTAGAGCCAGGGAATGTGCGTGAGTGCAGAACAAGTGAGGTAAATAGGAGAGAGATACGGAGTGTGATGATGAGAAGAAAGGTGGATGTGCAAAATAATGGAAACACCTTAAAATTTCAAACAAATTTATACTAGGACCGCCTTTGGCAGTAATTACAGCTTGAATTCTACGAGGTATGGACTCGTACAAAGTTTGAATTGTTTCCAAAGGAATTTTTGTCCATTCTTCATCTAAAACAGTCTCCAGTTCTTGTAGTGATGATGGTGGAGGATATCGACTCCTTACTTGCTTTTCTAAAATTCACCATAAATGTTCAATAATATTGAGATCTGTGGACTGCGGTAGTCAGATAAGATGTTCAACTTTACGAGAATATTCCTCGTGCCATTCAGTAACAACTTTAGCTGTGTAAATTGGTGCATTATCATCCTGAAAGAGTGTGTTTCCCTCCGGTAACAATTTTAGCTGTGTGAAGCCTGAAAGATTGCATTTCCCTCCGGAAACTGTTCCGCAAACATACAGTGAATTTGATCAGATAAAATGCTTAAATAGTCTTGACTGTTAATTCTGGCACGAAGGGAAACCATTGGGCCGGCGGATTTTTAAGATATAGCCCCCTCGCCCAGATCATCACAGATCCTCCTCCATGTTTAACAGTTGGAAGAAGGTAGTCTGGGTCAAATGCTTCTTTTGGCTGTCTCCACAAGTATACTCGGCCAGCGGTCGTATATAAGGTAAAGGATGACTCGTCCGAGAAAATAACATTCCACCGCTCTAGGCGCGCGTTTATGTGTACGTAAGTCTGAGTTTGTCCCACAATGCTTTACAACCGTACTTCGGTTGTTTAATTCCTCATAACCTTGGTCTTCGCCAAGGGACGACAGAATAAATTTCAAACTTTAAAATAATAAGTTCTTCAGACGATTTGTGCAACTACACACTTCAGGGTGATACCTATAACGACAATAGTCTAAGGAGTGTTATAACTACAAGATAAAAGAAATGTATTGAACAATTAATCAAGTTTGCATCCACGAATTAATATTTTTTATGGTTGAGACAGAAATTAATTCAAAGCAGTAGTACTATTGATTATATCGAAATTATACATATCTGATTAAATCAAAATTTCTTACTTGTAAAACCCAGTCAGGGGGATAACATCAAGTAGAAAGACAGAAAAAGTTTGCTGACACTCGCACCAATAAATTAATGGAAAACAAGAAAGTATATTTCATAAATCGAGAGACAAATCATATAAGTCTTGCGAAGACAAGAGGCGTCAGATGTCTGTTACTGTCAGTAGAATTCATTGCTTTGGATTCATTTACTTGGTTTTTGCTCTGCACATGTTCTGTTTGTATCTTTGTATCTATTGACAAAACACGCTATTATATCGGCATTCTAGTTGAGAATTTCCAGCGATATTTTCTATTTTCATAGCTGACTATTTATGGAAAAACCAGACTGTTTTCATCCTCTCTATCGAACATTGTTATATAAGATTCCTCATGAATTTTCTCAAATTAGGTGTCATTATATTATGTATTTTAATAACAAAAGGACGCGCCATCCAGTGAGAATACTACACTTTCATTTTAACAAATGTCAAGTAATATTGATATCATGTTGTACACACGTACACATACGTATATTTACATGTACACACAATAGATCTCCTCGGTTTTCGTCTATCAAATTCTACTCAAATGTATTGATTACCCCAAGAGTGGAGAAGAGGTAGAGGTACAGCGTTTATAGAATCAGATTTGCACCACCTGGCTGGCTAAAGAAATTCTTAACCACATCGCCATGCATCTACGTTAACATTAACCTCCTTAATGCTACATGAAACTGTGTCTATAATGATATTTCGTACTTCAGGTCATTAAATATTGTTTATTTAAACACTTAAATGGGGTCTGGCTATATAAACAACAGTTATTTGCAAGTTTATCCCAAGGGAAAAACTCATAAGTTCATGTCGTCTGCATGTGCGTTTCTGTTGGTGTATTTGTGCGTTTAATATGTAACTATATTTAAATGTCCCTTTTATTTTATTGCAAGCTTTTGTCTTCAAAATATTTAATTATTTTTTTATAATTACCTACATAAGTGTTACTGCGTGTATATGTATGAACATGTGTGTGTGTGTGGGGGGGGGGAAAGGTAACAATTACATTTATAAAAAAAAAGACACTGATTTCGCAATGGAGTTGAATATTAAGCTCTGTGGAATACATAAACTTGTGATAATTGATGTTATCGAGAGAGAGAGAGAGAGAGAGAGAGAGAGAGAGAGAGACAGACAGACAGAGAGAGAGAGAGAGAGAGAGACAGACAGACAGAGAGAGAGAGAGAGAGAGTGTGTGTGAGAGAGAGAGAGAGAGCAATAAGTATATACTTACAAATATATAGCTTTTATAGAAGTAGAGAATTATTGATAAGAGAATTCAGAAAGAGGCGAAGAACAACATACATTTATGTAATAGCATTAAAGAAACAATTTTCGAAACACTAAAACTGTAAACCAACTGAAACGTGACCATCCACCTGACTGAACAACCAAACCAAAATATCAAACTCAATTGTTATTGTTCAATAACTAACATACAAAACATTGAGCTTTTTACATAATGCAAATTCTTCGGAAAAGTCAAAAGGTTTTTCTTCTTTATATATTGCAGTAAACTTAATGGGAAAATATTTAAAATATATTGGAGGAATTATTTTCAATATGATCTTCTTATGTTGCGACTGTCTCCCTCTTTCATTCTCTCTCTTTCTCTCTCAGTTACTCTTTTAACTATCCCACTCTCTCCCATTCTCTTCCCCTGTTTCCTTTCCCTCTCCCTCTCTCTCTCTCCCTCTCTCTCTCTCCTTTCTCTCCCTCTATCTCCCACTCCTTTTTCTCCCGGTCTCTTCACCTCTCTCTTCACTCGTCTCTATTACTATTACTATATCTACTATACATTTACTCTCATGGCATCAAACTCATATCGTAATATTCCCCCTCGAGAATAGGTCGATAGTCGTTTCCACGTCTCACCTATATGACTTTATTTTCCGTTCAGTTCGCTTCAACACTTTTTTCCTCCCCCTTTCCGTATCTATATATGTAGACATTACTAGGTGCACATTCATTTGCTGGTACTATTCATTCACCCACACACTCATATATATACATATATATGTGTGTGTGTGTGTGTGCGTGTGTGTGTGTGTGTGTGTCTGTATGTGTCTGTGTGTGTATGTATGTAGGTATGTATGTAGGTGTGTATGTAGGTATGTATGTGTATATATATATATATATATATATATATATATATATATATATATATATATATATATATATATATATATATATATATATTTGTATGTATGTATGTATGTGGATAGATAGATAGATAGATAGATATAGGTATATATACATGTATATATATATATATATACGTGCACACGCGTGTGCGTATGCGGTGTATGTTGATTAGAAAGCAATCTATAAATGAACAGTTTTTTTCATTATCAGAGATATCGAACTAAGCAACAAATTAGAAGAGACAGGAACAAAAAAATATTGTCATTATATCACCCTGTACTGACCTGTAAAACATATATCACTAAATATAAGTATTATTTAACATAGATCTGCCAGTGAATTTAAGTTGGTGGCTAGTACACACACGCACAGCAAGACAGATACTCACACACACGCACAAACACATACACGCACACACACATACACACACCCAAACACAACACGTGTTTGGAGATAGTTAGATATAGATATCATGTATATATAAAAATACATATATTATATGTATATATATAGTGTGTATGTATAGCATGTATATATATTTATGTAAACGTATATACATATATATGTGTTATATACATATATATATATATATATATATATATAGATAGATATATATATATATAAGCAATGTTAATTCTCTAAATGATCGTGCTACAGATCATGATGGGAGGGATAACTTCCCAGGGCAAACAGGACACAGTAGTGTGTCGATAAGCCAGCTGGAGGAGATGTCCTCTTGGGGCTAAAAGCAACAGTAACATCCACCCCTAGAGGTCAGCCACACTTAAGTGGCAATATACTACACTATATATATATATATATATATATATATAT
>NC_068982.1:153105464-153110653 GCF_001194135.2 Octopus bimaculoides | reverse complement strand
TACATACATTTATATGCAAATACACACACACACACACACACACACACACACACACACACACAATGGAATCTGTTTTTGTGGACCTATGCGTACGTGTGTGCTCGTCTGAATATATAACTGTGTACTTGTTTATAGCTTACAAACTCTTTTTGAAACATTCAACATTAACATCTTTTTCTATAAATACCTACAGGATATAACATTGCTTCACAGATTCAATGTAACAGATTTAAACCTGTCAGAACCAATAATTGCTGTCCTGAGACGGAAGGCAAATGTGATGGAAAGAAATTTCCGGTTACCGTGTATCAATTTAGCGACGCTTTACTCTCTAGTAGTGCGGAAACTACGGCGGCGATCTCTGTTATATATTTCCAATACCATTCTATGTCTCTGCGAATTTGTACATATAGTATATATATATATATATGTATATTTTAAAAAAAAATTATGTGTGTGCATGTATATATATATGTATATATGTATTTATGTATGGATGTATATATAATATATACAATGTACATGAATAATATATATGTATGTACGTATGTATGTATGCATGTGTATGCATACGTACAGGCGAACACATGCAGAGATATATATAGATATATGTGCATTTATATATATTTATATCTATCTATCTATCTATTTATATATACATAAATATATATATATATATATATGTGTGTGTGTGTATGTGTGTGTGTGTATATATATATATATATATATATATATATATATATATATATACGTACGTATACGCATGAATTCATACAAATATCGTCAGGAATACTTGTATTTGTCTGTATGCTGTATTCATGAATATACTTATGAAAACATATAAGCGACCTATGGAAAAGATCATGGTTACAATTAAGTGTTGTTTCATCAAATGTCTTTTTATCAACATAGATAGCTTAGAGGAACATAAAAAAAGGTAAAATTTAAATGAATCAGGAATGAATAACAATGTATTTGTTGCATTGAATCTTCTGAAGACACACAAAAACTCAATTCACTGTTGGAATTAAAGAAAAGAATTCTGAACATCTATCTATCTGTCTATCTAGCTCTTTATCAATATATATATATATATATAAATCCACATACTTATACATACAAATATGTCGTTAGATATATCTTAATACGAACATTCTAAACCAAGTTAAACTTTATCTTGTAGTGACGATGAAACTTTAATTAAATATAGAATACAGAATTGCTCCGGGCATATCAATGTCGATAGCTATTTCAATTTGATCTCGAATAAGTTAAATGGAGTAATATTTACGGTATACGGAGAAGAATCACAGTTTAGTTTCTCCAGCAAATACCATTAAAACGATGTGAGATCAATTTGTGGGTTGGATCCTTTCCGTTATTACCACAAGACCGTCGCTGAAATATCTAAAGAGTAAGCAAATTTAAAGCAAAAGCACCTTATATTGCTATAATGTTAAGTTACCGAATGTGTACTCAAGTGGTCATTGCTTGGTATTTTAAACATATTTGTCATACACCTATCATATCCGTTCTTACCATATTAACAGAGGGTATGATACATTACATAACGTAATTTTAGATCACAAGAAGTTTGCGGATGATTTTTTTTGCCTTTGACTGCTTGAGTAAGTTTAATCGAGGTCTAAACAACAACGTTTGTCGTAACTTGTAGAATATTGAAGAATATTCTAGTTTAAAAAACAAAATCAAGCGATGCTCCAACCATTATCCTTCTTTTTTCTACCTTCGCCTGCCCTCACCTTGAATAATGTTGTCCGATATGGTCTCCTTAAACGAGCCAGAATATTAAAAAGCTTGAAGCATTCCAGAGATCAATTACAAAAAAATTGATGGCATATCTGGTCTTAATTATTGGGATCGACTCGCAAATCTCAAAGTGTATTCTCTCCAGCACCGCCGAGAGCGCTTTATTATTTGCATGATGTGGAAATTGTTCCGACAGTATTGCCCATATGATATCGGTATCACTTTTAAAATCCACCAAAGACTTGATCCCCGTGCCATGCGTCCTCTACAGAAATCGTGCTCTCAGCACATCACAATACTAAGACAGAACTACTTCTCCACAACTGGACCTGCTCTTTTTAACATCATTCCAAAACATATAAAGGAGGAGAAATATTTCATAACCTTCAAAAAGTTCCTGGATGAATATTTCCAACAATTTCCAGATCAAACACCTACTCTTTAATTGAATGGGCAATGGTGCCTAAAGATACATTACTAAATGTCTTTTCCAGAGGGTCCTATTATGTTATCTATGGCCTGGGTGAATGTGGTCGAAACCTATCTAAGTATCTAAATATTACAGTGTCATATAGGTTGTAGCGATATCATATAGGTAACTATATATCTTGCTAATAAGTCAAAGTTCAATTGCATAGAATATTTTGGATATATCCCAATTTGTTTGTAAATTTTTTAACACGATTTCAATTAATATGTTTCAGAGTTGTTCTGAAGTACGCACTTAGTGTTCTTACCCATCTCCTTTCAACTAAGAAAAGAAAATTAGCCAATATATCTCTGGAGTGAATTAGCTAAATATCTAGCATCAGTGTGTATTAGTGTAATGTAGTAATAACAGAAACACACCGATATATGTATATTAACGCTTGGCTTAGTTTTTAATGCGCTGAGCTTACAATCATCAACTTTGGTCCGTATGGCATGACATATGCCTATGTGCGCGCATGTGCATGTATACATGCAGTCATAAATATACACGCTGCCCTTTTCTTTAAATGTTAAGACCGCAGTAAATAATATCTTCCTCAGTTTAGATGATAAGCACTTCTCCCATACTAATAGATTTAACAAAATGTTTAATAGACATACCCTGAGAATAATCTTTATTTGTGCACCTAGAGTAAAAAAGATTTTAGTAGGTAGGCCTACACCTGAGGCAGAGTTAGGGTGCTCATTCAGTGGTAACACATGTCCGATGAACGGCTACTGTAACACGGAGACAGTTCTATACGAAGCAGAGCAAACAGCCAAAGTACATTATGGGCAGCTGAGCATGTGGATGTATGTGGAGGCAATGGAAGGCCCATTCAGAACCCGCTTTAGCAACCACATGTCCTCCTTCAAGATCTCGGATAAACGTAACACAACGCTCGGATATTTACCTGAATAGCAGGAGTGAGGTGTTTAATCCTTGCCCACCTGAAAGGAAGTATATCCTATCGTACCTGCGCACCCCACCATGACTGCAGTCACAGGTCACCGACTTCGACCTTCCACCAATGCCCCCGAGCTCGGCAAAGAGTTTGACCAGAACATACACCAATGCACCCATATACAAACACGCGCACCCCTACAAGGCGGACACCGAACAAAACAGACTTCTCCCCCCCCCCGAACATATACCACTTTACCACTTCACACACATTGTACACCCACGTATATTTAGACCTCCCCATATACGCACACATTGCACACCGCATGCTAAGATAAAAATCCCCACAAAGTTTAACTAATACAGAGAGAACACAGATGAACGAACACGACTAGATATACCTATACCCCTGGAAGAAATAATGCATATGACACCACTACACATTTCACACACTCCATCCCCACAGGAGCAGTACACTTAATAACGCACACTTTCCCCACAAACACTTCAAGCTAACTCTTATCGGGATTGCAGCGCACCCAACCAACCCAGGGACATAACTCTTAATCTAATCCCCTTGCCATTTATCGCTTCACCACCTTTTTCACAGCAGCCGCAAAATGGATGTGTTAATACACTTCCAACAATAGAGATCAGTCGCCAAATTGCCTTCCATATCGGCTAACTCTGATGAGCGTAAGGTTATATAATCGGCTTATCTTACACTCCATTGTATTCCTTGCGCGAAACCGATTCGTGAGTTCAGCTGTACATTTCAGATAATGTGTGTGTGTGTGCGTGTGTGTATCTATGTATAGTGGGTGTGAGCAATGTTAAGCAAGAGGACAAATTTAATATTCCGTCAATTCAAATTCTGATAATCCAACTTTGCAATCACAGTAAAGTACTCCAGAATAGGGTGAATTGACCTGAAGTAAAAGTTCGGACAAAGCAATACGGACGCTGAAGTGGTTTTATTGTCTTCTGAATGGTTTGTTCATAAGTCACAAGATCAATTCATCAGCGTTCAATAAATTATGAACTACAGTAATAGAGGCAATTAATTTAACTTTGAAAAACTTCAAATTAAGCAGCAAAAGATTATTTTATGCTCTACCTACATTCAAAGGCTAAAAAGTTCATCTGTGGGTGCCTCTATTGGACCCTAGTGTGACTCTCATTTTGCATCCGGTGCTAGTTTGCTTAACTACCAACAATTTAGCAGTTCAGCAAAAGAAACATACTAAGATAAAGAAAGAAGATGCGTTCAACTAATTCCCTCCAAATCAATATCCATAGTCGCTGCAGTCCAATGGCTGAAACAAGTGAACGGTAACAGAAAAGGAAAACACACAGGTATAATGGTGATTTAAGTGAATCAGAGTGCAAGCTAATGAGGCTAGTACTATCTTCATGTTTGATGGCACAGTGAAATCAATTCCTTGTCAGTTATCTTAGAAGAGAATTTGTGTTCTTCAGCTCGCACTGAATTCCCGTGGACATCTTCTGAATCACGATTATGACATTACGGCATCAGATAAATTAGAATTGTGTAATCTACCACTAATGTATCAGAATATTTTATGATTTTTATGTATTTCTATGATGACTTCCAGAATTCGCGGGGATAAATTTTAGGATAGAAAGATGTATACATGATAAATGTTTCGTAGATTCTTGCAATAAGTTCAGATTAGCTTCTAGAGAAATAGAAAGTATAAAATTAAACTCACAATGTTTTAATCCAAAGCTGTAATCTTTTATCGTCCATATGCTTCAGTTATTGGATTGCAGTCAATGTGATACTCGGCCATCATGGTTTTGGTCGAATAAATCGTTACCTGTACTTACTTTTTATTCTGTCGGTCTATCTTTGTCGAAAAGCTAATTTACAGGGATGTAAGCAGCTACAGGACATCTAGCCGTGGCGGAGACGAACATAACATAAAGCCACACATACATATGCTCAAACATAGACACACACATACGAACATACAGCCCTCACACACACTTGCATATATATATATATATATATATATATATA
>NC_068982.1:153099935-153105445 GCF_001194135.2 Octopus bimaculoides | reverse complement strand
TATATATATGTATTTATATATGAACTCACACATACAATGGGCTTTTTTCATATCCCCGTCTACCAAATCCCCGTCTACCAAATCCCCTCACAAGGTTTTAACCGGCCCAGAGCTATAATAAAAGACACGTGCCCACGAAACAGGACTGCAACCAAGAACACATAACTGGAAAACAAGCTTCTTACTTGCACAGGCATTCCTGAGCCTGCTGTAATTCGATATTCGATATGTTTTCTATATATACTTTGTAGGGTCCAACCAAATTAATATCTTGAAGACCTCACAGGATATTGGATCTGAAAGTAATAGACGGGTCTAACGTTCCACTGAAAATCAGTAAACTATTATTAGATTTTACTAACTGAATTAGGCATGTGTATTTTAGAATAGTTGATTTGTTATATTATTAGTTTTATTTAAATTAGTACTATTTACATGAAATATCATCACAAAGTAATTCAATAGTTTTACAAAAGTGTTATTTCCTTTTCGTTTCAAAGCCAATTCTATTAAAGAAGAAATGAATTATTTGTAGCAATAATTTCGACAGATTTTTATTATCTACAGTCTATATTCATTTCTCGACCCATGTTGGCCTTATTAACCCTGATTGGTCCTGTGACCAACGAACCCACCAGTCAAGCAGCCAAGCAAGCCATCAAATAACTATAGAATCATAACTATTACTTATTATGACTGTAACAAAGATTGATGTCTCGATTTCTCCAATGATTGACTTTGTCTCTTCCATTTATATTTTGATGTGTTTTCCCTCTAATAGAAAGACATACAGTTTTCATGGATGGCTGCAAGAAGCCGAATCCCAAACAGTTCGATAAAGTAGAAATAATATAAAAGAAGACTAAGCGCCTGGGAAAAGGGCTATAAAAATAGCATAAAACTGCACTGGCACGCAGACACACACGCATACGCACGCGTTTATATAAATATACGTATACATATATACATACAGACAGAAGACAGACAGACAGACGGATAGATAGATAAATAGATAGATAGATAGATAGATAGATAGATAGATAGATAGATACATAGATAGATAGATAGATAGATACATAGATAGATAGATAGATAGATACATAGATAGATAGATAGATAGATAGATAGATAGATAGATAGATAGCTAGATAGATATATGCACATATCTCTATATACATACGTACATACAAGCATGCATGTGGATCTGTGGATATCATCATATATTTATGTATGTATAAATATAATACTGACAGTCTTCACAAGGCATTTAATAAATATACATACGCACGCAAATATGCAAACGTACGCACATTATATATCCATCCATACATACATGTATATATACATACATACATACATACGCACATACATATATACATATATGTACATAAATATACACATATAAATATATATATATGTATATGTATGTGGGTGTGCATGTATGTATAATAGATAGAAAGACAGACGGCTCGACAGACAGATAGACACACACACACACAGAGATGTAGAATAATAGAAATATTTATAATGTACGTACATTAGTGTGTGCTTCTCTCGCGTGCGCGCGTGTGAGTGTGTGTGTGTGTGTGTGTGCGTGTGTGTGTGTGTGTGTGTGTCTGCGTGCGTGTGTGTGTTTCCACTCTGCTGTACTTTCAATAAATATATAATTATGGCAGTATAATATTTTCCTCTACACACACTTCTATTGTGCGACTTTGAGATACACTTGCTTTAATGTATTTTTATCCGTAGCTTATGAATATATGCCTGAATATTAGTTATGTATATGCGTGTGACTGTCTATTCCTATGACTTATTAGTCACACACATTATAGATGTATATGTATGTATATATATATATATATATATATATATATAGAAATATATGTATGTATGTATGTAGTATGTATGCATGTATGTTTGTGTGAGTGTGAGTGTGTATCATAAGAATGTACACGTATATATGTAAGAATAACACTGTGATAAATTAAAAATACAAAATGTATTTAATAAAAATAAAAAGATTTTAAATACCATGAATGATTTAAACTAAAAGAGAATGAAAGACTTGCACGAATATTATGGGAGAGGCAGAAGAGTGGTAAAACGATCCAGGAAGAAACTAAAAGTAAGCAAAGGAGGTTGGCTCAGAGCTTACACAGTCGTCTAGATGTCTAACACTGGTCGATATTCCTTCTATTCAGAATGACCAGTGCATCGCTAGTAGTGTCTGTACATATAAATACTTTCTTACATAGATACCGACATGTTTACAAATATATACATGATCACACTCATATGTCTTCATATAGATGCACAGAAGCTCTCTCACATATACACATATTCATAAATGTACGTATACAAACATATGCATATATACATATATATATATATACTTATATATAAAGATATACATATACATACATACATACATACATATATATATATATATATATATATATACATATATATATATATATATATATATATATGCACTTACGCACGTACATGCACACACATACGCAGACACACACACACATATAGATACATGCATATACACATACTTATATACTAATATAGATAGTATGACATAAATAGAAAAAGTGTTAGAGAGATAATAACCCAAACGCAGACGAAAACAAGTTGATTGATAGAGAGACTAATAGACGTTTGATAAACATAGAGAAAGGAGGAGGAAGAATGAGAGAGATTGAGAGAGAGCAGAAGGAATAAGATAGACAAAAAGAGACTGTGAGTTTTATACAGCATTACACATAAATATAATGACTTTAGATTATATTGGATTAGTCCAGGCTTGGCAATCAGATCGTTAGACGCTTCTATTTGATAAAGATTTAGTGAATGGTTCTCTTTGAATTTTCACAAAATGACTGAAGATAACTTAATATTTGAAGTACGTGTATGTATGCATGTAATTACGACTATGTCTCTATGAGTTGGAAGGTGTGTTTGTGTATGTATGGGTATGTGTGTGTTTGTATATATATATATATATATGTATGTGTGTGTGTGTGTGTGTGTGTGTGTGTAATATATATGTGCGTGCGCGTGTTATTTTCGTATTCATGTGTAGGTTAATGCATGCGTAGATGATTAGAAGGATGTTTGTAAGTGACTAAGAGGAAGTGAAATGCAAATATTGTTCGGATTATGATCGTGTTCCCTGCAAAGTAAAAATGAGGTAATGTGACTTAAGATAAATATTCTGAACAGTGTGAAGTGTATAGTTTCGGAAATAAGGAACAGCGAATCTACATGTTGGCATATAAGACACTTACACACACACACACACACACACACACACACACACACATATAGATAGTTTCTATTTCGTATATATCATATGTGTGCACACATATATAGATGTGTCTCTACCGTACCATAGAGATATGTTTCATAATATATGAGTTGAGTTTTGTTTACATGGTTATGTTTAATGTATGGCTATATGGATTATTTATCTGGTGGATATATACGTGCGTATGAAAAAATGTTGGAAGGAGCGTGTGCCTGTGTATGCGTATATGTAAAAATATTTATGTTACTTAGAATTAAAGTTTGCTTGTTGCTACGTAAAAGTACGATGGAAAATAGTGAGATAAAAAAGGAATCAGACAAATATAGATTGTTTAAAAGTCTCTATGCAGGTAATAAATAGAAAGACATTCATATTGAGAGAAAACCAAAACTCATAGGCGACCGATTGAGCAAAAGAATGAAAAACAATCTGATACAAGAATAACAAAAGAAATCGTGTTGAAGACACCGAAAAGGCGACACAAGTATGCTTATGAATAGGGATGCTGTAAATAAATATATGTGTGTATTTATACTGGATAGTTGAATTCTTCAAGTGATAATGTTAAAAGCAATAGATTGGTCTCCAATGATGATGATGAAGATAGATACGAATCGGTTTTTATGCTTTTAATGATGCAGATAATTTATTACGCACAAAACCTGAAGTACTATAGACATTTTTATATAACCTGTCAGATACACATATGTGCGTATGCATATACATATATGTAAATGTGTCCATGTATATACATACGGTATATGTATAGTTTACTGTTCCGTTAAGGTATGATCAACAAAAAGTACTCCTTTCTGTGAGTGAAACATATCATCTAAAGTACACAGTATGAAAATACAAACTACCAATAGCTTCTTGCTGCGATTAGAGAACTTCTTCAGCACATCGACAAAAGTAAAGCTAATAAGTTTGCTATCCACCTATAAGGTTTGAGGTCCAACTGCATATAATATACAATCAGGTGGAGAACTGTAGAAAAATATATGCTTATGTAAATGGATCTAAGAAATGCAACTTATGTTCTGCTGAAAGATCGCACATTCTTTTTAGATCTAAGGATTCCAGCGCGTTTCTTGTGTGTGTGTGTGTGTGTGTGTGTATTTACTACCTAGGAGATCCTGTGATGTAATAATTACTCAATGTGGAGTACTCAACTAGCCGAAGATATCTTAACTGTATGAACGTTACATTGTCCTTAAGGAATCCTAAGATAACTAGCACGCCGAAGATATAATTTGACTTGGGATTCCTTGACCATAGTGTAGACTTCATAAAATTCTTTGGCTCCATGAGTAGCTAGCTGAACATATCTCGTTAAGTAATTATCACATCTGAGAATCTGCTAGGTAGGAAACATATGTAGACTGGATTTTATCTGCTCCCCTCTTTCAATTTCAATTTTTATTCGCTCATAACAACTCAAGATGTGACCGTGAGTTATGAATTTTTTAATATTAGCTTATCGAACTTCGATATGGGAAAGCCTACAACCTTCGATGCCAATAAATTATCATTGTTCCTCTGTCGAAGAAGGAACTGTAAAAGACTTTTCTATTTTCTCGTTTGCTTGTTTTTGTTTACGTTTGCTTGTTGTTCCTACATCTGTCTTCGTCGTTGTTTTTCTATAAATTTGATCTATACATATATTATTGTCACTAAATGTAACTAGGGTATTAGAAATACCTTCATTGCTAGAAATAAGAGCTAAGATGTTCTCATTCTGTAGTCAACGCGCATAAATGTAAACATATACACTAACAAGGACCTTAATCGTCTGAAAAAAGCCGATTGAAAAGTCCTAATACCGACATCAGTTTCGGTAATTTCCGTTGCTCCGTCAGTTAGGACTGGCTCGAACTCCGGCTCTTTTCGGACTTCCTTCTGTATTAGTATATATGTTTTCCTCAAAAAAATTAACGTATAATTTAACGATTCGCTAATGTGCATATAGAAAATTAATATAACCAGCAGTTTACAATGTGTCACCAAAAAGGAGAATCATAATTGTTTCTGAATGTGACTCTGGTGTTAGAAACACCTACACTGCCAGAAATAAGTGCTAATATGCTTTAATGCTGTAGTCAACGCACATAAATGTAAACATATACACTGACAGGAACCTTAATCGTCTGAAAAGTGCCGATCGAGAATTACTAATACTGACGTTATATAT
>NC_068982.1:153099561-153099925 GCF_001194135.2 Octopus bimaculoides | reverse complement strand
CCAGATAGACATATCTTCTTAAATATTTCACAGAAATAGAACTTGAAACGTTTTATAATTGCTAACGCTTTAAATAAAACACTTTTTAGGAGCGAGCTTAAGCATAAATAAATAATCTAACTGAAGTTTCCTAAATTCCTGAATTCCTGAATCTAAATCTATTAGTATCTAGTTCTATAACTGATTTTGTTGCATAATACACACATTCATATAAACATATTCATACATATTTATATATACAAACGTACACCTATCTATTTTTCTATATATATACATACACATACACGTACGCATACATACATGCATATTCACATACACAAGTTTACTTATTCATAAGTATATATATATATATATATATATATAT
>NC_068982.1:153097383-153098962 GCF_001194135.2 Octopus bimaculoides | reverse complement strand
CTCTCTCTCTCTCTCTCTCTCTCTCACTCTCTCTCTCTCTCTCTCTCTCTGTATATGTATCATATAGCTTTTATTTTTGTCACAACTATTACGTAGAAAAGTTGTTTTCTGATTGGGTAAAAATGTTCAAACTTTGAAATATTGTAACACTTTTCTAAATTTTATTTCTAGAATAAATGAATCACAAACTCGGGTTCTTCGTGAAAAAAGTATATCAAAATACAAAATTTGAAATGTTCTTTTAATTTAAAATTTTCAAAATCTGTGACAGCAACATAAAAAATGTCTATTTTTTACATTTTCGATCCTCTCATGGTAAACTTTTCCCCTCTCTATATATTTATACCACATTCTCTATTTTTGTCACTCTCAATAAAAGTATATTACTCAGCCTCGTGTGCGCGCGTGTTTAAGGAATTTTATTTGGGCGACAGTGTGATTTAAAAAGAGTATAAAAAAGATATTTATTTTAACAGCATGCGTTTCTGTTAGTAAATATGCTTTTTATTTCACACGCACACATGGGCTCGTTTGATGTAGGGATGGGGTTAAATTTTAAATTACAATATTGTTTTTTTGTTGTTTGAATCCCAGCTATGAACAACTGCCTCGTCATTCGATAAAACATGTTTATGGGGAGGCCAATATTGAAAAATATCAGTACATGACGAAGAAACAACGAAGGTACCAGGTGGTCGTGAGATGTACAAGAAATAACAGCTAAAAATCTCTTAAATCACACACATTTTCATCTGAAAATTATTTTGAAATCATCAAAAGAAACAAATTGCGTATCTGGACAGCCAGTATTGTAAAAGTGTGATTTTTAAAATTTCGAAAAGCAGTGGAAATTTTAGGATTTATGGAGGTGCGAGGTTAATGACAAAATTGTAAAGTGATTTCGCTTTTGCTTTTAAATTATATTTCATTTTCTGTTTGATAACAAAGGAAGTAGGATGTATGATGGTAATCACCGATCTCCAAAATTACTTTTTTAACCGTGAAGGTTTCGTCCAGCGTTCTTAAGCGTATAGTATGAAGATATAATACGCATCAAAAAGGAAAATATCCAACATAAGAGGATGTATTATTCCGAAAGTCGGCCAAGCCATTCTGTTATGAAAACTACCCAGCAAACAGGGGATATTCAGGTAGTACAACTATATATACATATGTGCATGAGAGAGACAGAGAGATGAAGGGGGTTATTGGTATCCAGAAGACCCAAGATGGCAGGTAAGGCTATATATGTGCTACAGGAAGACCATAGTTAGACTCGTTTCGATAATAATACGAGGGAAGACTTTTAATGCGGGTCTTGTGTGAGTCTAATGCGGGTCATGTGTGAGCTAAATAAAATGAGACACCTAAACCCCACCATCTTTAACCTCTCCTTAGAAAATATTACTTCCTCCATTCCTGAAAATAATCCCTACAATACACTACCATGTAACCGCCGCCCTGGGGACTATTTGCCTTCTACAAACCAGTTGCAGAAGGTCTAATGTAATTTATAAATGCACCGTCCTCAACACGCTACATAATTCTGCAACCATATATATATATATATATATATATA
>NC_068982.1:153085494-153097127 GCF_001194135.2 Octopus bimaculoides | reverse complement strand
TAACAAACCTAAATGAAACCGTACAGTACATACACCGAACCCCGCTTAGGTAATATGAGAACTTTATTTGTATTATTTCTTTAAGTATTCAATTTTTAATTATTTAATAATACATATATAAGCACGCGGTCTTATAATAGCGAATATACACATTTATATGTATATGTGTGCGCGCGTGTGTATATCTATATACGCATCTTTCTTTCTCTCTTTGGTTCATCAGCCCCCCCCCCCTATCACTTTAGGTAGCACAATAAATACCCACGTCTATTTTTAGAAACGAACAATATTTCTTATAATTTTTCCTTTCCTTTTTGAGGTTTCCTACTCACTTTAGTACCCTGCCGTACCATTTCTTTGCCTATCTCCCCACCTTAGTGCCTTTCAAACATATCACCCCGCCTCCCATTTCTAACATTATTCCTTCCTCACATTCTCATCTCTTCGTTCTATTCATCCCTATTCCTTTTATCCTGATAGCTCTTCTTTGGCAACCCCCTCGCAATATCTTGACCACCATCTTTCTTTCTTCTTTCCTCACCTATTCCTTTTGACTAATACTATTCTCCCCTAACATACATATCTATTCTCTTCTCTTTCTTTTCTTACCCCTACCAGTACACTCTAAAAATTTTATTCACACCACAAGACCCCTTTGAATGAATAGCACATAGAATTTATGTCTTCACACTATCCATTCGTAATAACTAACTACGAACTCCTATCGGAAGAAGGATTTCTACCCGTTCTACACAGCACTTTCTTGGGTAATAGAACTGCAACTGTAGCATCCTACATATATTTTTGATTTTATTTTTATTCTCTTATTTCTCTTTATACTTCTTAAAGCCATCCTTTTCCAAAATAACTCCTTACATTGAACTCTCTCATATCGCCTTTGATGAAAAGATATCCCTAATATCCCAGAAACAGCTGTAAGACTACCTTTCTCTTTATAAATGTCCTATAAGTTCCACACAGCCTTGGTATTGTTGTCTTACTTTATTTAACCGTCTCTTTCAAGCTTTAAAATCCATTCGTATTCTTTTATTCGATTATTCTTTTACCTGTTTCAGTCATTTGACTGCTGGAGCACCGCCTTGAAGAGATTTGGTCGAAATTCTATCAGTCTTTTGTCGAACAGCTAGATTACGTAGATGTGAATGCACCAACACCGGTTGTCAAGCAGTGGGGGGAGGTCAAACACAGACACAAAGACACACCTTCATAGTTATATATAAATATATATACGAAGGGCTTCTTTCAGTTTCCGTCAACTAAATCCACTTACAAGACTTTGGTTGACCCGAGGCTACAGTAGAAGACACTTGCCCAAGATACAGCGCAATGTGACTGAACCTTGAACCATATGGCTGGGAATATATATATATATATGAAACAATGTTTGTATTTGCAGAAATATAACATGTATGATATACAGCTGAACACAATACTTTTTAGGGCAATCTATAATCCTTACTACGATAATCAAGGACCATTGAAGAAAAACAACTGATAATAAAATTCAATGAAATTATGAATCAGAATGTGGTCTAGCTCATTTATACTAGCATCCTCTCTAGCAAAATTGTTTCTCCTCTATATCTCTGGTATTCTGTTCTATGTAAATTTACCTCCATCTAACTACATATATAAAGTGCTCCAACAAGCTGAGTACAATTGCTTGCCTTCTCCGTGATGACGTCTGTCTACATTTTCAATCTAGTACTGTTACGCTTAATATTTTTGACGTTACTGACTATCTAATGATCTGGTTATGTAATTAACATTATATAACTAACGATGCACTTGCGTTAATGAAAAGGACGCAAGTGTGCGTAGCCAAATATTTCATAAATAGTTTCACATATTTTATGTTTACTTTCAACAAATACCCTTTACAACACTCAATCGTGTGATTTATAACAAAGGATAAGAAATACAAAATATGAACGGGAATACATATGGAGTCCTAAATACTAGGTATTTCTTGCGTAATTTAGAATTACGAATATCACTAGCAGAATGTGTGAGTGTGTGTGTGTGTGTGTGTGTGTTTGAGTATGTGTGTGTGTGTAATATATATATATATATATATATATATATATATATATATATCACACACACACACACATGCACACACGCACACACACACACATACATAATGTTTGCATGCAAGCATTTTCCACATACGTGTTTATTTTGAAGGTGAATTTGAAAACAGATTGTGTGAAGCAATCGCTACCAAAATTACATAAATATTTTTGGTATCATTGAAACATTATTCAACATATTAAACTTACCGATAGGTTATTCTTCCATTCTAATTATTACAATTATATATCATTTTATGTTTTTATCATAAAGTTTCTAAATTCTAAAACAGCTAGACGAATTTAACGAAGCTTGAAGAAAGCGGTAATCATGTGTAACAATAGTTCTCCATCTTTCTCCAGAGCCTGCTGTTAGTTTGTCCCAAAGTAAAACCAACTGAAAAGATAAACGGGAATAAATGACAACATCCTGACCAGATGCCATCATGAATAATGCATTATTTCATATTCACGCATTTATGACATTTTTCTTCGAGTATTTCTTTAATTGTTGGTGCTATTTTTTATGTAAAAATTGTGTTCCCCCGCTCCAATACCTTTCCTCCTCCCCGCCCTCTTCTTTTTTCTTCTTCTTAACGATCTGGTGAAATCACTGGAAAGTCGTGGAAAATCCTTTACAGTATTTCTTCCGGCTCGCTATGTTCAGCGCTCAAATTCTGACGAAGGCGAACTTTGCTTTTGATCTCTTCGTGGACGATAAAATATAGTAACAGCCTGTGCTGAGATGTATGTATTTAATTAACATCCACACTGTTGCTCAACTATAGCACTCTTAAGGTATGTGCATCATTCTGTTATTTCAGTTTAATGTCCTTGTATTGTACTAGTTTTTCCATTTCCTTTCCAATTTCCTTTTGGAAATATTTTTCTCACAAGGAATTGCAATGTTTATTATTATGCATGACTTTCCTCCCCAATCATTATTATTATTTGTCGACAGTTCTACTTGATATAATTGCCAATTTGGTTGAGCATATCCCAGATCATGATGGCCAAATCGTTTGCATGTATCCTGTCAAGTATATGCTTGTACCATTTCGTATTTGATTTCACATTGAAGAGTTGGCATATGGCAAAGTAGGACCTAACAGCCAACATCATCCTGCCTGTGTAAATATTCAGATTTGGCAGAGACAGACCAATCGGTAAAGCACTTCACTGGCTCACTGTTTGTTGTTTGTCAAACAAGCATTAAGGAAAGTCTTAAAACAAGTAGAAAGAAAATCTGTACTAATCTATCAAACTCTCAACATAACGCACTTCTCCGTCTAGCTAGCAATCATTTTATAGTTATTAAACTAGCAGATAAGGGAGTACTATTGTAATTCTGGACAATGATGCGTATGTTTCGGTTTGTGAAGAATTTCTAAGCGACAATATCTCTTTTAAGGAATTATCTGTCAATCGAAACCTCAACTACAGAGAGTAACTTGATGAAATAATTTTGGAAATGTAGAAAAACATAAGTGGCAATGAATCTAGGATTTTTGATCAGAACAAAGAAAGCCTGTTCTCTTCTTTTGTATCGAATTCTTTTCGCAGCCCTGAGAATCCTGTTGGTTTCAGCTATAATTCCCATCGAAAACACACACACACACGCACGCACCTACTCGCACACGCACGAACACACAAGCACACACACATTCGTATGCAAAAGACAACATCCTTTACTTTTAGCAAATCTACTATACATTTAGAAAGCTCGGGTCAAAATTGCACTAATTCTACAAACGAACACCCCGAAATCCTTTACTGATAAAGATACTGTGATTTAGTCTCCCTCAAATGTACCAAAACAGAGTTAAGGCTCATAAAAAAAAATAGAAGTGAGGATGTCAGATTTGTATATCAATAATCTACAACTAAACGCATCAAAAACTTTATAAACAAGCCGTCCTTAGAATATCTGTTAATTCCAAATATTCACGTATAAATTCTGAAATTCTAGGATATCTTTTAAGTGCCTTAATATGTTTCATTTCTGTATATAAGTGATAGGTACTGTTCTTACTAGTGTTCTTGCCGAATTTTAGTATGATGTTGATGCTGCATACACCATCCAGACTATTTACAGAAAAGTATATCACAATGATTAGCAAACTCTCATTCACTAAAATAATTTAACTACTATGTGACCGGGTAACTGTACACGTTCTCTGTTTCTTTTGTCTACTATCATCAAAAAGAAAACTGTTACATTATTTATATGCATCCATTTCCCTTGGTACTCCTAATGGGTTTCAGCCCTGAATTTATCACATTAAATTCTTCAACCTAACTTTACTGCTCAGAACTGCCTCTGCACCCTCTATTTTTCTAGATATCAATCTGTTAAACATGAAAATGAACATCATGCGATTGAATTCATCAACTTGAATATGTTCTTGAGCACATTCTATGGCAATTTCTGACTTCCTCTGTCTAATATGTAAAATCAAAACATTTTCGTATATAATCTATTCAGAGAGCACTATCCGGATAATTACGTGAGTCAATACTATAAAAGATTCCTGTTAACTTTGAACACTTCCGCATCCAAGGAAATTCATGTTTCTATTTATGCACTTCAATTCAACTGAATCAAACGAAGACTTACTACGAATCTCACAATCTGATGAAGAAAGTTTCAGAATCAAATTCAATGAAACATTAAAAATAATTGTAACAGATTTCGTTTAACTCTTCAAGACCATCAAATAAAAGCGAAGAAAACATAATCCTTATCTTGCCATAATGAATGATATTTGTTTATTTCAAATGCTTTGCGAGATAAAATCTTCTTTCCAGTATTTTGATGATCAAGTGTGTCTTTAAAAAAAGCTATTACTTTGTAAAAGACCGAGTCCAATATTTCGAGATTATAAATAATTATATGAAGAACTTTATTTAAAAATCATTAATCTATTTTCCATAAAACACATTACACTTCTGTTCTATTTATACTGGAAAGAAAAAAAAAACAATTTTTCTGACATAAATTTTAATAAATCACAGATAATTTAAAATAAAATAAGACAGTAATTAATAGAAGTCTACGTGCATGCGCTATCAATGTCTACATAATTATACCTTAATATTTGTATAAAAAAAGATACTTATTAATTACAAATTAAGAAAGACAAATCTTAAGTAATCAATAAATTCATTAATAGTGATTTTAATATGAAACTTTGTTTTAAATGTCTGTTTCTCTGATCTCATATGTGGCATTTATTTTATTGTTGCTGTGTCTGCAAAATTATAGAACTATCCGTAACGCCTATATACGTACACCCACCACACACTCACACATACACAGTTATTTACTCAGGCTTATATCTTTGAATGTTTGTTGATCTATATGTATCTCCTACGCAAATACACATATCCATATAGACTCGCACGTACACACATAAATAAAAATATATAAATACAGCTTCTGGTACAAACCCTTGAAAACTAAGTTTACATCCACTATTGCACAGCAAAAGTCTCGTCTTAAGAAGTAACAGCACTTGTATGACTATGATAAACACATGACCTAAGACATTTCAGCTAACTTGTCTGACTGTAACTAAGCATATTTTATGCAATGTAATAGACTTTTTTTTTTTTTGACGAATGGGAGATGTAACTTTATGAAATGTGGGTGCTATTTCTAGCAGTTGAGTGACCTTACAGAGGATCTCTCTTGGTTTGTTATAAGAATAAAGGATTACCTGATGTTTTTTTTTACCTAAATATTTATTTGGTGCAGCCTCTTTTCTGAAACAGAAAAAGAAAGATTTATTTATTTCTAAAATTATCCTAATTTAAATTTGATATATTTTCAAAGAATACATTTAAAATTACATCAATTTCAATTTCACATTAAACTGAAATATGAAACAGAATTCATTTAATTTTATAATGGAGTTGTGTTATGAATAGTGAATGTCTATCTGAATGCTAAAACAAAAAGAATATGAGGAGGCCATTGCACTGTTGATATAGTGAGCCTGCGAGAAATTAACAAATGCTGTTAACAACAAAGCTTCTCAACAACGCGGTTTCGAGTTCTATCTCATTGCTCAGCTTCTACTGCGTGTATTTGGAAGCCATATGAGTGACATTTAGTTGACGGAACCAATGTGGATGCCCGTCGAACGAACCATTCCTCTTACGTTATCATATATTTAATCTGTCACCTATTTTAACACCACTAACGCTGTTGTGGCTATCTGTAGCAGAACACAAGCATTTCGGATAGGCCTCAATCTTCGAATATCGTAGTGTCTTCTTCCTACTATTTGGTGGCCGTAAAAATTTTGTGACAACGGTTCCATTTTTGCCTGTCATAAAAAGCAAAACAAGATGGCCTTCCAAACGTTTGCCTGTTTACATAAGGATAGGAAATATTCATAAAAGTAAACATTTGAAGTACAGTATATATGATAGGCTTTGGGTAAGCACGCAGTAGTCAGTCCAACCTCATATAAAAATGAAGTTATCCCAAGCTTTATAAGCCTTTTCATTATTTAGTCGGAACAGCATGAATGCTGCTATTTACATCTTCCATCGTTGATGAAATTCATTGCGGTCTATCAGCACTCCATTAGTTTGGAAATAAATGATTTGGAAACGTGGCATCCATAGCATCTAGAGTGAGAAGCAAGGAAAAATAGACGGTAAGTCTATCGACTAGGCAATGATGGTTTTTGAATTGAATAGTTTTAAGGCATAGAAGACAAATATAGTTACAATATCGGTTTATATCTTACCTTTGCACCACATGAGTAGCATGGGGAAGGAAGACTAACCACACCAGCAACTGTTTGATTCCCAATAAAATAAAACCTTGTCCAGCTTTGCAGCATTGGAACTTTCAAGTTGCAGATACATACTCAATTATGTTCAATGAATGCGTTTTAACTTTGTATGTATGTATATACGTGTATTTATGTACATAGATATGTGTGCATACATGTATATACATATATATAAATGTGTGTGAATGTGTGTGTGTGTGTGTGTGTGTGTGTGCGTGCGGGCGCGTGTGTATGCATGTATTTTATTCATATATGCATGTGTACATGATTGCAAAGTTACAAATTTATTCGTACACAAGTAAATAATATGCTTTATACAAACCATTTTCTCCTCTCACCATTTATGTCAGGATGAAGGACTTTAGTGAGTCCTTATGAAATAATATCGTGCATTCATACGTAGTATACCACATGCTTAGATGTGTCTTTATGAAAATTTGACTCAGAACAATATAAAGATACAGAATGAAAATCCTAAAAAAATAAAGAAATGCAACGATTTGCAATCTACAGTTACTTTTCTGGTACTTTGTCTTTAACATACAAAAAAATGTTGTTCTAGAGACTTGGCCTCTTTAGATCATTCAACAGTAAATTCTAAAAATCATACTTAGGACTTTAATTGGGTACTGCAAGTACGAATGAAACGATCCAGTTTACACCGACACCAACATTATTCATCTCATCTAAAAGAAATATTGAATTGACCAAACAGACCCATTCCGTATCATCTTTGACGATTATCTCACAGACATGTTTCCTTTACAATCATTCTAATGTAAACAACTCTATCGTAAGCATGTACTCAAACTTGTTCATTGGAAGCGCTATTTTGGCGAGGTTTCTTTCTATGTCTATGTTGTATTACACACTTCATCTTACGCGTTGCTCCTATGATCGTGGGAAGTACAAGGCAGCAGACATATTTTGCTTTAACCTTACATCTTGAGTTTAACTAATGATATATGGCAATGTATACATATTTACTGCTATATAGTAATCTGATTGAAAAGTTAAACATCACAAATATAGTCAATCTTATTTCGTTTCATGAATCGAACAGTCATAACTTCTTCCTTTACGAAAGAAAGCAAAGGTAGACAAATTGCTCCAAACCCAATTGTATTTTCTTATATCACGATATTCATAATCATACAATAAATGCGTCATTTATTTGTCTGCATAGCATGTGTCTTTTTTCTTCTTTTTTTTTTCTATTTCAAGCAAAAGTTGCAGATAGATGCTTCGATGAGTTTAGTACTTTTATATATAATTCATCATAGCGAACATCTGAGGTGAGTAATTTCAGCTTTTGACATTTTGAAGTGCAGTTTTTCTCCGAGAACAGCTGTTTGCCACTAACATTCAGGAAAAAAAAAACATTGTCATTCGTTACAAGCTTTCAACATTTGCGACAAGACACTAGTAGATTTCAGTATTTAAATTAGTGTTCTGCGTTGAAATCTAATAAGCTAATAGACATGCAACTAAAAACATTTCTGATATGTAGAAAGTATATGAGACAGACTGATGTTTCGAGAAATAATACTTAACAATTTATATGTAGAATCATTTGAAAATATAAACTTCCACATAATTTAATATGTTAAACAGTGAAAACATGCCGATACCTTTGATTCCTTCAAACCCTTCAGAAATTATCAGACAGGTGTGGGTGACATGCCACTTAAACTTCTATAGTTCAATGTCCGGAGGAAAAATATTGGGGAAGGACTTGGAACAAAGTGATCTTTTAATCAATCCCAGGTGCAGATAGTTGAATTGAAATGGACTTTGATTTAAGCTAGTTGTATGAGCTTTTTATATATCCCATTATTTGTACTTTTGGCAATCTGAAGTTGAGAAAATTTTTGCGTACTAAGAAATGTCATCCAAGGTACTCTGATTTATGGGGCACAGAACTGTATTCTTGGTTTTTTGAATCATTTTACTTTTATTAAAATATATTATTCACTTTATATATACACAATTTTACTTCTGCATAATAAATGCATAATTTTGTTTTTTCTAAAATATATGGTTCTTGATATAGATTAGTACATTATATAACCCATATTACTCTGCACCCGTTACTCTTATTATTCGTGCATGACAAGATTTTGCCAATTGGATGTAGATTTCATTAGAATTTCAGTCCTGCTGACAACATTCATTTTCTCAAATTAAATGAAATTATTTCATGTTATCATCACATTAAAATCAAATTATGTGCGCTTACATATTTCTAAACATGCTGTCCTTTATGGAATCACAATATTAATAAGGTTCCTGAAATATTTCTTTCGAATTTTATCGAATACATTAAGACATCCTGGCATTTAAATAAGCAGCAAATTAAATGCCCTGGATGTTATTTTATTCTGAATTTGACTTTGAATGTTGTTTCCTTTAAGGTTATACGCAGCGGGGAAACAAATATTTCGTTCGTTGTAGTTTACATCATTACTCCTTTATTTGAAAGGTTATTATATATTGTATTAATTAAAAGATGTTTGCTGTGATTTATTGGATACACATTGTGATCTAGAATATTTGGAGGAAGGAGTGAAATGTATTAAATATATTTTCTTCAATTAATCAAATTCTACATATGTAATAAAACGTTAGCAAAGAATCTTACTCTGCCTTGTGGCAAAACAAAAAATATTATGTATCCCATCATATATGCTATAGAGTAGAATGGTATTTAAGATTATTCATATCTAGCATGTTATCCAAATCTGACCATGATATTTTCAGAGCCTATGATTCACGTAAAAACATTTTCATGGTACTCATTATTTTGGTGTTATGATACATATGTACCTCAATGTAGAATTAACAAATCCTCAGCCATTAACTGTGTTCCAGTATACCGTAGTTTTGAAGAAGTTGTTGTTTAATGCTTGTATTAAAACACTTATGACTAAATGAAAATCTCAACACTTTTGAAATAACAGATAAGTAAAATACTGCAATGAAGCTTCATTGTCATATTCCAAATACACGTGAATCCTGATTCATTGGACGTGGATATCAAACTTGAAAATGAGCCAAGTGTGTTGTGCCATTCAAATCAGAAATGATAAGTACCGATGAATACATTTTGCCTTAGTCAGACAATTAATTGTTGAAATAAGACATTCTCATAAATTATGCCAAGATTTTCAAGGAAAATTGCGAGTCACTTATTTCTATACGATATTCTGTGGAGAAAGGTCATTTCCGAAATAGATTTCAGATTTTATCAAATTGGTGAGATAGATGCAGTAGACTTGCGGCATAAACAACTATAGGCTGGTGTCTACAGAGCGAAAGAAAATGTGGGCTGGAATGAATATCAGAAATTTGAGATTTAAGGTAATAGAGCGGGGAAACATTTGGAAATGTTAGTGTCATATGTAAAAAAGAAATTCAGTTGTGAAAAACTGTTTGAGATAACCTGTCTGGGAGGAAAGCGTGACCAGATGTTACGTTTGAGGTGCAGAGTGTTTTGATGGAATTGAAAGTGCCAGCATTGCGTATATGAACCACGTAAGCATATATAATCAGGTGTTCCTTGCTATATTATTGAAATACATCATGAAAATACAGTATAGACTCACAGAGCAGTAAACTTCGTAACACACACTGCTATATACAAGTAGTGTTAGTTTATGGTTGGGGAAATGTGAATGGTGCTGTAATAAACTTTATTATTGTTCGTTTTTAATAAATAGAGCATTTATGCATTTAATTGTTTAAATTTGTTCGTTGTTATTTAGCTTTATCTATCTACTGCCTTATTAGAATATTTTGCATTCATCTACAGGCAGATCTAAAGTATGAGCATTACGACAAGTATATTTTCAATGTATCTGATGTATATCGTATGTGTATAATTAGAAACCAATTCTTATTACTTAGTCTGAGAAAGAGACTAGACTTGTAAAGCTGGTCAAAAGTGTATAACACCAAATTATAAATTTATTTCGATAATATACGAAAGAAATACTAAAACTAAAAACACTTCATATCAAGAACATATTGCAAGCCTACAAGTATGGGAGCATGCAACAATTGACATTAGTTATTTACAAATTTGATGATAGGTATCGCAATAGTAAACTTACAACCATAGCTGTTAGACTAATCAGACAATTACTACGTATTCTTGTCGTTTCACTGTACGTAAGCAATAATAAAGAATATTTACCCACGGCAATACACAGTGTAAAAAGAAAACTTGATTTACAAAATATCCTTAACAACATTTTCATCGAATAGTCTGGAAGATAGTGTTCTCAATAGAAGATAGCCAAACGTAACATAGTGCTTATAAAATGATGTAGGGAGTCATGTGAAAATAATCAAATGTTTATGGAACCAATATTTGCCGCCAAAGGCCGTAAAATGGACAGTTCTAAAAAAACCCACTCATTGAATGGAGAATGAAAACTGGAATCAACCGTTGAACACTTCAATTCGGTGTGACATTAGCAACGTACAGATCCAAATTGCTCAACCTAACATAACATGGGCATCATACACGCCGTTATCATCAACTTCTTCCACAAGTATTAGAGAATCTCTAGTGATATATGTGTGTGCATGAAGGTGTGTGTGTGTGTGCGTAAGTGTATGTATGAGGGATGTGTATATATATATATATATATATATATATATATATATATGAGAGATGTATACATATATCTATGAATATGTGTATATAGGCATATATATATATATATGT
>NC_068982.1:153082551-153085269 GCF_001194135.2 Octopus bimaculoides | reverse complement strand
TATATATATATATATATATATATATATATATATGAAAATATATATACACATGTGTATGTGTGTGTGTGCGTGTGCGTGTGTTTTGTGTATGCATCTATGTAACTATGTATATCAACTTCAACATTAGCTATGTGATTCATGCGTAAACTATTTTGAAATTTGTTCCGTTCAAAATAAGTAGAGTATAATTAATAAGTGTTTCATGAAATCTTATAATGATGCGGAACAGTGTACACAGCATCTGCGCAATTATAATTATCACTAATACCTCTATTTCTTTATTGAACCATGTCTTATACTCTCTTTTTTTTACACAACTCATTCACTAGAATGTGTGAACTCAATAAAAAGAATGGAAATCAATCATCAATTGCACTGACTTGTGGAAATCAATTTTGTACTAATTGGAACCCTACTTTAAACACACCGAAACCATTTTTCCACACAAAAGGCCTGACTATAAATGAAATTTCTTCTCATTTTTCTACATATATTCATACAGCGTCTCTTAAACTGAATTTCTTTTTGCCAAACACAAAAGTAATTCAGAATTTTTTTCTACCCTTTGTATCTGTGATAAAAACACGTCAGCAAATTTTATTCCTTATGGAGACCGTCCAAAATAAAATTTTTAAAAAAACTGAGTATATTCTTTTATTACGCGTTACAACTGATATTTAGAGAATAACAAGGCTTTGTACACTTCACTAGTATTAATCATCACAGTATTTCACACGGAGAGTGATGTTCAACAATTTTGACTTGGATATTACACATTCTCACTGTTTGTTTTATTCGACCTTTGGCCTTCATAACGTAGCCATTTTGGCAATCGTTAATATCAACGTCACTACACAGCATATCCATTCTAATTTAGTCTCACCTCCGATTGGTGAAATCTACAAGAGCCGCCCATTCTATTCATTTAACAATAATCAAAACTATCTCTGCAAGTTGCTGCATGGTTACTGGAATATTTTAAGAAACGATGTTAGAACAGATCATAAACTAAGCAACATGATACACACGTATCCTTTGGATTGGTTGTCTATATGGGTTGTCTTTGTCTTTGGATTGGTTGTCTATGTGCGTGTGTGTGTGTGTGTGTGTATACATATATGCATATTAAAACCGATAGATATATAAACAACACAACTTAGAAAGTACCCCACACGCACAAATACACAAAGGCATACAGGCGGATACATACTCAACTTAATAAATATGAATATATCCAAGCGTGTTTGGATAAATGGATTAGATGGTCGATATGCAAATGAAAACAGTGAAACGCACGCTGAAACACATTTGTACACACGCATATACATACACACAATTACATTACTATATACCCACATCCATTAATAAACAAATATAATATACGAATATATGCACATTTAGATATATAAAAATAAATTGGTGACGTGTATAACTATGAAAGAAGATTTGTGAGTTCAGTAATGTTTGTGGCTATAGTTCAGCTTAGCCATCAGATATTATCGATTCATCACTATATTGTTGGATTTATAAAAAGCACAATTGACGTACAAGTATACGCATCCAGCTTTCAACCTCACATTCTAACTTCCATTGGCACACACACGTACACATACACGCATACGCACACGTACACTCATATGTATCTATGTATATGCTTGTATGTATATGTGTGTATGTGTGTACGCTTTTGTGTATATATGAAGTTTCTTTCTGAACTGGACACCTAAGATATCACGTTCAATCTATTAGGGTTCTTAGTTCTACTTTGTTTATTTTAGTGAAACTTTCTTTACGCTTGAGACCAGATAATCTGGTTATCTTCACAAAGGAATGACCGAGCACACATCCACTCGGATCATTTCGATAAACGAAAGAGACAACAACTATGATACTCAAATGTTATTGTGTTGGTTCACTACAACAATTTATTGGTTGCTACTGTAACAACAATAATTCTCTAACATTTCAAGTCCCACGGGAGGACTTAAACGATTAAGGTTTGGTATTGCAGCTTAAGTTTAAGCATCATTAAATTACAATGGTGTTGTGCACACGCACACACACACATATTAGAGATGTAGAATTCCTTCACAATGAATCGCTTATAGATGTATATGGATTTGTCTGTGAATATATACATATGTGTGTGTTTGTATTTGTGTGTCGTGTGCGCACGCAAGTGCGTGGGTGCGTGCGTGCGTGTGTGTGTGTGTGTGCATGTTTGCGTTACAATAGAATCTATCGTAGCACATGGTCTGCTACAGGCATTTTTTATTCTTGATGGAGATATCCATTGTAAAGTCCTATCACAGATAATTTCTTCTACTGTGAGACAGAGAAAAGGAAAAGGGTAGAAGGGGAGTTAGAATGAAATAACGGAATTACAAAACTGACCATTTTAAGGTATGTACTTCCGTTAATGATCCAGAATGATGTCTAACAATTTTAACTTCATTGTACTTTGCTTTTAAAGGATAAAACCGTCACATATACGGCAATACATTCTCTACGATGCTCTGCCAAACATCTCTATCTATCTATCTATCTATCTATCTATCTATCTATCTATCTATCTATCTATCTATCTATCTATCTATTTGCATATCTATCTATCTCTCATCGTTTCTTTATATATCTATATATATATATACATATGTGTGTGTGTGTATAAAATATACATATATGTGTATAAGTTATATATATGTGTATATATATATA
>NC_068982.1:153079123-153082396 GCF_001194135.2 Octopus bimaculoides | reverse complement strand
ATATATATACGCTTTTGTAGATATACAAAGAGAGACAGTTACATCGATCGAACTATATATTTCTACCTGGCCAATTTATATGCACACTAACCTGATGTGTAAAGAACATAACCCGAAAAATGTTCTAGTTCTCACCGGCAGTGTGAGGCCCTGCTCCATTGTGAAAGCAAAATTTTTGAATACCTAAAATGAAAATTTATATCGTGGGCGTTATATATTACATGTGCGTGTGCATGTGTGTGTGTGTGTGTGTGTGTGGGTGTGTGTGTGTGTATGTGTGTGTGTGTGTGTGTGTGAGTGTGTGAAAGATAGAAAGATGTTAAACTTGACTTTTGACGGTTTTGAATCATATTCATTTAAGAATTACCTTTGATATTCAAAGGTGCATGAGACCAAAGTTTTTCTCGAATTTTTTTCTTTTTATCTATTTCGTTGTATTGTTATACGTTGTCAAAGTTAGATTTAACTGTTTACTGTTGTAAAGGACGTTTCTTTAACTTTGACATGAAGACATTCATCTATGAATTTTTTTTTCCTTTTTGCTCTTTCTTACTTCTACTGCCTTGCCTTCTACAATCACTTACCATAACATTGTTTGATGTTCGGTAAGAACTTCTCCCACAAGAAATATATCAACTACGAATCGTTTCTGAGAAATTTGCTAATTCAGAAACACTACTAAGAGATGAATAGTTTACAGAAAACATATTATCTTTTCTCGCATTCGTTTTTCCCTGTGTGAAAATTTGTTCGAACCATCCTATGTGTAGTCTGATGAAAGTTGCAGCACAGAAGCAATTGTGTTTAAATACGTTCTTGTATACTGGTTGTGCGATAAGTTTTGTCATAGCTGGCATTACTGTTTCTCATACTGTAGATTTGAATGTAATTTGATTGTCCACAAACGCTAAACAAACTCATATGTTATACCCCTTCGAATATCCAAATTACTGTTGAATGAATCTAGGTATTAATTCTTAGGGAAAATCACCTGAATCCACTTTATTTACAAGGCAAATTCTCGTTAAATTGCTGGTAATCCGATATGAAATTTGCAAATATTTTGATATCGGAGATAGAGGATTACACGCCGATAATTTCAGTAGTACATATATTTGGCGTTTTGAACAGTAAAATATTTATTTTATTGCTCCCAATTAGGGAGATTCTGCTTCGTTTCAAAGAGACCGGAAAGGTTTGCAATTTGCAGTTAGTTACCTTAATGAGATTTTTCTTGTTTCTTTTAAAACATCGCTTTTTATGTTCTCTTCTCCTGGTGTTTTGGCCATCATCATTTGTTTGATGGTGTTACGCTTCGTGCGGTATAGCTGCTAAAGCTAGTACTATCGTTGAGGCTTCAATATATCGCCTTCATAAATTCAATGCTATTTATATGGCTGGGCAGCAGCTTTCTGGTCGAATTCTATTGCAATTTGTATCAAACTATTTCTGCATTCCAAAACTTTTCTATCTTCTTTTAAAGATTTTACTTGGGCTTATTGTTTTTCTTCCCTTTCTTGATGCCCAATGTTTCTCTTTAATGAATGCTGTCTTCATGAGATCTTTTTCCTATGTTGTTTGTTAAAGATTCAATGTCGTCAAATTGTGTTTGCTGCTTAGTTATGACAAAATAATTTTCGGTTTGGAATTCGTCTATGGGGTTCCTGCTCATCCCGATTGATTTATTCTTAAAGTAAATTTGCTTCATGAGTATTCCGTGAGACCGTACTGGTTTCAAAGCTCTACCTTATGTTTTTTCCTTACCGATATTATTTAGGTAAACGCTTTGCAATTATTAATTGCTTCATTTCTCTGCTTATGGAACAGCCTATGTTTAGTATCTGAAGATGTCGGTGCAGTGACTTGAAAAGTTTTGAGACCATATTTTCTGGAGACGCTTAAAGCAAATTTTGTCCGCACACTTTTTGATTTCGTTTTTGTTTATGATGTAAAAAGTCCAGTGCTCTTATGTTTCAGTTGTGGCTTTCCAAGTTATAAAACTTTATATTATATTTTACATTTTACATTTCGAACAAAAGGTTTTTGAGGTGTTCTGGTGACATGCGTAAATCCAGAGTGCATATGGCATTTTATCTTACCTTTTTTTAATCATTTTTTAATTTTAATTATGGTTTTGGAGTTTGGATACATTTTTTTTAATATGGCTGCGGCTTTAATGACGAGCAGCCCTTATAGTTTACAGTATATCCTTGGTAGTCAGGTAAACTTCGTTTAGTTCCGGTTTTCTGAAGGAAACGCCCGTCGATATTATTTGTTTAGGTGTGATTCCGGGAGTTTCAGCTTACAGTACCATGCTAACTTATTGGATGTTAGCACGTATCATCTTTAGCCCATACGCTCAATTAAAATATCATACAGCTGTTGCCCACTATGAAGGACATTATAACTGGTAAAAATTACCAATAGACGAATCCCTGTTGTAACTGTTGAAACCCTAAAGCTTGCCTACTTGACCAGGCGTGTATGACAAACTCCGTCGCATACGAGACTGAAGTTACAGCTACGCTTCGAGATAAATCAATTGAAAAGAAGAGATACATTGTGTCATTTGAGGGCTAATTCAAGAAACGTTATGAAAACCACCTATCTTCTTTCCTGCACGTCGATAAAAGTGATGCAACTAAGTTGGTTAACTAGATATGGAATTCGAGGATTAACTTCACACCACATACAATTAAGTGGAAAATAGCGGATAAATCCAAGCCTTATGTTAATGGATCTAAGAAATAAAACTTCTGCGTAGCAGAGAGATCTCATATTCTTCTTAGATCCAGCAATTCAAACACACTGCCTCATTCAAGGTCTGAAAATTTTCGCAGCTGTAAACATGGATAGGCTTCTTTTATTGAATTGAAGGACACCACCCACTCCAGATTGAGTTGCTCTGTCGCAGACTTTAACACATTTTATGTTATTTTGTTCTATACTAGTTGTACTTAATGAAATTTTTGCATTCAGGATGGACGAGTATCATAGTACTCTTGATTTCCTTTCCGTTTCCTTGTTCCATATTTTGCATCAACCTACATCACGTGTTTTTCTCGGTTTTTCCTATTTTCTCGGTATCCAGCGTCCCCGCTTTTAAAATACATATAACTCATAAACAGGGCCTCAAAGATTGCTTCAAGATCCATGGCGTATATTATGAATATACCTGTTCAAGTCTTATAAAAGCAGGAAACTATTAATAGGTCTTGTGTGTGTGTGTGTGTGTGTGTGTGTGTGTGTGTGTGTGTGTGTGTGTGTGTGTGT
>NC_068982.1:153074125-153078482 GCF_001194135.2 Octopus bimaculoides | reverse complement strand
TATATATATATATATATATATATATATATATATATATATATATATATCTTCCAGAGACTGATGCACTAGTAAAAGCATGACACCAAACTACTACCAAATCCACAGTAGAAAAAACCCTTACGGTGGCAGTGTTGGTCCAGACTTTCATCGAAACCCAGATATCAATCAGATATCTACTGGGTACAATAGTAATATCAAAGCTGGAAACAATATAACGACAACCATATTCAACAGTGCAAACATACCAACTGCATACAACAACCCCTCCCGAAACACGAAAATTCATTTTTAGTTATGATGAATCTGGCAATAGAAATGAAAAATTAAAAAATAAAAACTTCTAGCTCTCACACAACACCAACCACCAATAATAATCTCGAGCGTACGAGCCCTTTCAGACTTCACAAATAAAACAAAAGCATTATATCTTAGAGAGGCCTTGCACAGCGAGAGACCTTGTACAGTGAAATATAAATGGCATAGTATTGTGAATACTAGATTCAGATATAATATTCACAGTGGATTTTGGACTTTGCTTTCTTTGTTATTTGAATAAATAAAGGTACGTTCCTTACTACTAATCCTGTTTAATTTATTACTGTTAATTACTACTATATTATAAGCTAGATTTCATGTGGTAGATTGCACAAAATTAATTGTTCGTCTAATAAAGATTTTACTATATTTATTAGAATGGAAGATTATTCCGTCAATGCCATAAAGAAAATTCGGCAACATATGAAACTTCACAAATTCTGAAATGAGTGTTTCACCACGTAATATTTCTCTTACGTAACTTATTTCCACCTGTTTTATTGTTATTGAGTGTTGCCTGGCTAATCTTCTATAAGATATAAAGAGAACTATTTAATTAGAAATCAGGAACGTACAGGAGGCAGCTTGTATATTTACTTATGAAATGTTAGTTTCCTAATTAATTGTTAGATATTTCAAGACGCATATCTCTCTCTCTCTCTCTCTCTCTCTCTCTCTCTCTCTCTCTCTCTCTCTCTCTCTCTCTCTCTCTCTCTCTCTCTCTCTCTCTCCCTATCGCTCCAATAAAACTGAATCGATATTAAAGAAACGGTCATTAAATATATACAGCTGAAGTGCAAATTTATTTGTTTAATAGATAGTCAACAAGGCGGTATAACTATATTTGTAGATCCACGAGTTTAATAACATTCGTGTTATCAATGTTTAGTTGCCCGTTGGTAGACCAATATCGGCATCTAAAATTGAAAAGGAAAGGAAATTTTGTGGATTAAATCTCCGGTCTTTAGCTATTATACATAGTGGTTAGTGTCATTTCTACAAAGGTTCAGATACCGCTTGGATAAAGAATTACGAGGAGAAACGAGTATAGAGGTGAAAGTTTGAGAGAAGCTTTACACAGCTAGTTACCTGTGAGACCGCTGTTGTTATGGTAAAATAGGCATTGTGTCATCACAGTGCATTTGTGACTTGGGAATCGATGTGCATGACTGCTCTTGAATGTAGTTAACGATGCAAGTGTATAGTAAGATGTTATCGCATGTAAGATGTAACCTCATGTAATCCTTCTTTTTTCATATTTTATTTTAGAGATTTGGTGCAGAAATTGGATATGGATGTTTCAAGTGATCAGTAAAGATCCCTGTAGAGAGGGAAAGATTAAAGTGTTTAGAGAGAACTTTGGGTGGTCTTGGATTGTAGCCTTTGATTTGTGAGAGATGGAACATGTCTTAAATGATTATTTCGGTTACTTGCCTAGCTTTTCTGGATGTACCAGAGATGAGTTTGATGCTCTTTGGTGACATCAAGAGGCAGAATATGAATTTAAATGAAAAGTTTAGAGTTTGAGTAACAGCGTCTGGGATTTCTCACTACTGATATTCGGAATCTAGCATTCACAAAACTACGTCATTTATATTTCACTGTACAAGGTATCTTGCTGTGTAAGGCCGCTCTAAAATATGATGCTTTTGTTTTATTTGTGAAGTCTGAAAGGCCTCGTACTCTCGGGATTATTATTGAGTTGAGTTTGTTGGTTAATGACAGCAATGATGTGGTTGTGCACTGGGATAATAAGTTGGAACGCTGTATGCAGTCAGTTCCGTAGAGGAGGGTTGTATTTAGAACAAGATATATTGTGAGCTGGAGAACAGCAGAATGTATGATTTCTGTCAGGAAAATGTGATAAGCAGGGCACAAAATTCAGTAATATTTTCCATTTGAAATATAAATTGCCTCAACATTTTGTGTCATATTCATTAACTTTGGAATTTTTAAAGGGTGTTGAACTGGACGTAGTGGGGGTTGTATTGTGGGGAGGTTTCAGAGAGATATCGCAACTCCAGTGGCGTCGATGTTTACTATCTGCATTCAGTTTTTCTTAAATATCTTCCATTCCTTCCAAACTTTCACTTTATATTTCAATTTCTCAAACTACCGGAATTTATTTTTGCCTTTCGAATTCAGCGCCTTTTGTTAATCGACGTGTTTTTTCCGTCCCTTTACTTCATATTTCCAAACGTTTTATTAATAAACTGTTATGTGTATCAATTTATTCATTATACGTCAATATTTCTTATAAAACATACACATTTACACATTATTTCCGGTTGGAAAATTGCAGGTATTCAAACGATATATATTTTTGTGTATATATGATAGGTAAGAGAGAAAGAAAAGTGATGCGAGCGTGTCAGATCACTGAGGTAAAAGTTGAACAAAGGAAGAGATCCAAGATTTGGTGAGAGAATAAGAAGGCTTCCATGCTTCAAGTAAAACAAAAACGAATAGCAAGTGCTCGTGGGAAATGGGGGAAAATATTATTAGCAAAGCCGCCTAATAATATTCAAGTAACAAATAAATCTATACAATATTAATTGTTTGTAATGAACGAAATATTTATTCGTTTAGCACGGAATATACATACATATACATACTAACTACATTATTTCTGTGTAACCACAATAGGTTCCCATTTCTGCAATTAGACAGCGGTGTCGATATTTTGTGCCAAAAGTATGATACAGCATATAAAATGCTGAGTAACCTTCCTTTAAATGAATTTGAACTAATACACTTATACACATGACAGAAGAATATCGTTGCAGTCAGCCTAGAAAAACATGCAAATGTTTGGATTTCAGAGCGTAGTATAACAAAGTTAACAAAGTTGGGGCCCAACATTGTACACATGTCTGCTCCGCTCAACTTTTGCTAAAATTAAACTGTGATGGTGAACCGGTTTCAGACAGGGACGAGTGCATAGAGGTAGTAAACGGTAGGTCAATGGTTAATTGGGATAAAAACAGAACTCGTAAACAAACACACACGTCGTTTACAGAGCAGAGGGCATGATAAATATATATATTTATTGAGTGTGTATATATGTGCGCGCGTGTATGTGCGTGTATGGGCATGTGCTTTTGTGTGAGTGAATGTTTAGGTTGTAAATAGGTACTAGGTGCGTCGACACAAGTATCTTCTGGTAATTAGTTATTGGGTTACTTTCCATTGCAGGACTTAACCAATCGATATTTAGTGTTCGATTAAATAATTACCAGACAAAGCATTATGGTCGATATAATCGACTAAACTCCTGAAGGCGGTACCCCAGCACAGTCGAAGATCAATAAAAGAATAACAGAATAATTGGAAATATAACATTAGTTTTACAGTGAATGTTTCAAGTTTGACGTGATAGATTTCATGTTGGCCTCTACATGTCTCCATACTAGTTTATATAATTTTGCTTCGTGTAAAATAGAAAAAAAGTGGTCAGTGGAAAGATGAAGAAAAATTATATATATTCTTTTATTCTTTTACTTCTTTCAGTCATTTGACTGAGGCCATGTTCGAAGAAATCAACCCCTACTCACGCACACATACACACACACACACACACACACACACACACACACACACACACACACACACATATATATATATATATGTATATATATACATATATACTCTTTTATTCTTTTCTTTGTTTCAGTTATTTGGCTGCAGCCATGCTGGAGTACCGCCTTTAGTCGAGCAAATCAACCCTAGGACTTATTCTTTGTAAGCCTAGTACTTATACTATTGTTATCTTTTGCAGAACCGCTACATTACGGGGACGTAAACACACCAGCATAAATCTATACAATATTAATTGTTTGTAATGAACGAAATATTTAATCGTTTAGCACGGAATATACATACATATACATACTAACTACATTATTTCTGTGTAACCACAATAGGCTCCCATTTCTGCAATTAGACAGCGGTGTCTAACACACAAACATACACACACGCACACACACACACACACACACACACACACACACACACACACACACACACACACACACACACACAC
>NC_068982.1:153069622-153073627 GCF_001194135.2 Octopus bimaculoides | reverse complement strand
TATATATATATATATATATATATCGTATCTAAAATGTACTTATGTACATATGAAATGCATATATCGTATCTGAAATATCCATTACGTCCGATCCTTCGAATCGGTTTAGCGCTAGAGATTCAACGTAGTGTTAAGTAACAATCTGTCTATGTACCCAAGCGCTCATCAGAGGAAGCCGATATGGAATGAAATATGGCTACTGATAGTTGGAGATGAATGAAACGAAATAAGTAGGGGATTGAGCTACGAGATGTGCCTCTTGTACCAAAACATCGCCACTGGGCTGGTTATGTTACAAGTCGGTAAGAGTTTTCTATAAAAGTTTGTGGGAAATGTGTGTCCTTAATGTTGGTTTTATTGTGGAAATGGAATTTGTGTAGTGGTTCTATAACCTGTAGAGGGTGTGGGCATACACAATCTGTGTTCGTCAGTGTGTTTTCTGTCGTGTGTGCATTGGTTATGTCCGTGGGGCCTTTATGTGTGCATGTGGTTTGTGTAGGGGTACAATATGCGTTGGAGTTTATACTAAGGGTAGTGCAAACCAGTCATTTGTCTAGGTGTCTGCTGTGATAGATTTCAGAATCTCTGGTATCAAAGTTCAATCTTGAACATATGTACCTTTAAGCGGCATCTTGCTATGCATTTGATTTAGTCAATAAACATATTTCTAATATGTTCTATTCTTTTATATTTCATTGTTTATAATTTATTGTATTTTTACACATATTGATATGTATACCTTAAAAGCTGAGGGAAACTTATGTACATATGTAAAAATCCACCACATATGTTTTACATCTCAAATTTCCAATCAAATTATACGAATTCTTACAGTTAATTCTTACTGTAATATGCAGTATTTAAACTACTTTATCCTATTATTTCACATTAAGTAAGGAATGTATTTAAAAATAGCAAATCATACAGCAATAGGGTACCTGTGTTCAAAGGTTTTCACTTTCAGTTGGACGAAGCGCTATCATAACCTTCTTAGGTTAACGATTCTATTAATTAGTGAAAAATGTATAATTGAATTATAATCATATTTAACTCATCTAACGTAACGATGTTAATTCTATGAAACATGAATGAAGCTAAATAATAGTTTCTTCACTCTGCTATGTAAGTTTTCCTCGGAACAAATTCTATTTCATCTCTGACCACTCCAAAGAAATTCTGTTACGCAGTTGACCGAGAGCTTGGTCCATTATATCCAGTACACAACGAAAACCTACACCCATTAACACGAATCCAAAGTGAATCACGTGTAGCTGAACCGCAAAGATTGCTGTTTACGGCACCTTGTAAAAATTCACCTAACCCTACAAACCAAATGGCTTTTAATGCATCGCTAAACGTCTCGGAAATTACCAACGTAAAATGTTAAATAAATCGCGAACTACAATCTTTACTTCCTCCTAAACTGTCATTAAAGTATCTCTACCATCTTTCTACAACCTTTTAACTTATACTCCTAAACTATAGTATATCCACATGACGAAATGTCATAGAGAATGTTCCCACATTTGCAATCAAATTTTCATGCGACTTCTTATTGCACAGACACATCAAATGCCTGACAGATTTTTATTTTCTTCTCTCAAATAATCTCACCATCACGGTTACATATACATGAAGTACGAAAATATCCTATGGTCATTTTAATTCAATAAAGCAATCTATCATAAGTAATTCTTTTTCAATAACTTTAAATATTGCGCCACAGGACCAGTTCCTTTGATCTTATTTTGTGATGTTGCCCACACTTTTGTACATAAATAACCTATCCACTATCATTTATAATAATAGTCACTTCCATGTAGCTTACACCACTATTGACATCTCACTCCTGCATACAGGCTCTCTTTACCAGGATGTTAATTATCTCATACCAAATGTACACTTTTTGAAGAAACATTTCGGAAATATCTCGAATAAGGAAAGATCAATTTTGCCTCCTTTAACTGCACAAAGAAAGAATCATTGCGCATATCAAGAGAATAACTTTATTTTCCATTGACTCAATTCTTGACAACGTTTAATTAAAACTGTCATAGTTGCAAACTATATTCTTCTCTAAACAGTTGCTGAATCTCTGCAAATCTCAAGAGAACAATTTTGTTCCTAGTTTTGGATATTGCTCCTGCTACACACACAAACGTTTCACTGCGTCGAAAAGAAAACACTCTGACTGGTTGACAAGCAGTCACTCACATTGTGCCTCCAGTGCTGTATTTTCTGCCATTACTATAATGCCCTCTGTTCCTTGGAACTTAGGGATTACATCACCAGGAACTCAGCGCGCAGAAATATCATCTACACGCGCCTTTTACCTTCAGTTAATAGATTTTAAGACATTCAACCTGACGATTCACTGCACTAATTTCAAAGACTGTGAAGGCTGGTGAAGTCATCGGTGCAGCCCTTTCCTCTTGAAATCTTCTTAAAATGTATATTTAATGATGTGATTTGTTCTGCAGTCACCATATATTATGGAAGCTTGTAGATAATAGATCTCAAATGATAGTTTCGGAATCCACAGAATGGATTCCGAAACCAAATAACTTCTAGTGGAACAAATCGAATTTTCTGGGAAAATTTCATTTGCAATTAAACATTTGTTTTATCTTTAACACACGAAAAATTCATTTTAAAATTCTATATCATATTGTTCAATATTTTGAATCAGAAGGTAGTTACTTGAATTTTCATTCTTTAAATAAGAATATCCGGATAAAGACATTCTTAGGGAATATTTTCGAAATGAATCTATGCATTTTCATTTGAATTTGTCGATAAAGGTTATATGAATTCATTGCAAAATATTCAATTTGCATATCTTTATTCAAACAAAATTATCAATTTATATTCAAATATATTTTATTTGTCTAGAATTACTTTTATTTGAGAATTACATAACAGCAATGAAATATCTTAGCTGAAACGTATTCAATGTCTACGAATCTACGTATAACATTCACTTTTAATAACATTTTAGTACTTTTCTGTAGATATTTCAGTATCTATATATAGCCCTCTGTATACTTGTTCTGCTAAAGGCTATATATATATATACACATTTCTGTTTGCAGCACGGTATATATTATATAACTATATACTTCTGCATCGACTTCTGTCCTGACTTTGGTGTCCTAAAATTATAGTATTATTTTTATATACACTGAACGGTTCAACCTGTCGAAAAGGAAAAGAATCAGAACATCGGGCTACAATAAGTAGCGTTAGATGCCAAGAACCCTTCTATAGGGTGACAGCAAGTAACCTTAGATGCCAAGAGCCCTCTAAGTATGCTAGCTGTCCCTAATAACACTTTTCTGGAGGTGTATGCCTATTTTATGGGTTGTATGCTTATTTCATCTCTCCATTTGTACAGATATTTAATGGTAGTTCCCAATGCACCTATAACTACTGGGATACTTTTACTCGCATTTTCCATAGTCTCTGTATTTCAATACCTACGTCCTGGTATTTTGTTATTTTTACTATACCTCTCACGTTAAGGTGTTCGTTATTTGGGACTGTAAAGTCAATTATCTGGCACATTCTACTTTCTTTATCTACTACTACTACTACTACTACTACTACTACTACTACTACTACTACTAATAATAATAATAATAATAATAATAATAATAATAATAATAATAATGATAAAACTACTACTACTACTACTACTACTACTACTACTACTACTACTACTACTACTACTACCAAATCATGCCTTCTAGCTTTCATTACTTTCTCAGTCTGAAAGTTAAAGTCCCAAAACATCTTGTACTTCTTCTTCTTCTTCTTCTTCTTCTTCTTCTTCTTCTTCTTCTTATTATTATTATTATTATTATTATTATTATTATTATTATTATTATTATTGTTCAGTAGTTTTATTTTTATAACGTGCTTTCACTTCACTACCGAGCGCAGCTCCGTGCGCCTTGGGTATGTGCTGTGGTTTGCTGTGGTGCTCTTATGTTTACTGTATTGAAA
>NC_068982.1:153058637-153066815 GCF_001194135.2 Octopus bimaculoides | reverse complement strand
ATTATTATTATTATTATTATTATTATTATTATTATTATTATTATTATTATTATTATTATCATCATTATCATTATTACTATTATTATTATTATTATTATTATTATTATTATTATTATTATTATTATTATTATTATTTTATGTTTGACTTTTGCTTTGCATTTGTACAAGTAGAGTCCAAGTCTCATCCAGAGATCTCAAGAGGCAACAGGTTAGAAGTTCATGTTGGTGTTATGCTTAGGGTGTCATATATTTGGTTTTGTGCATAGTGTTGTTCGAGAGAATGCTTAAGAAACCATAAGAAAATTATGTTTGTTTCAAAATTTGAGATTATATAGACAGTACTTTACGCAGGATATGGGCAGTTCCCATGAGCACTATCTTTTGAATTTCTGCCATTTTGGGGTTTCCTGGTATCTGAGCTGGGTAGCACTCAGCCCTTTTTGCTATCATTTCTAGGGCACCTATGATAACAGGTATCGTTTTAGTCTTGCTAATTTCTATTTCAAGATCTTTATACTTCCTCAGTTTTTGGTAGTTATTGACATAAACATTTATATCGATTGGAACAGTCATATCAATGAGGAGGCATTATCTTTGTCTGAAGTCTTTTAATATAATGTCTGGCATCTTTGCATCTATCTTTCTGTCAGTTTGAATGAAGTTCCAGAGGAATGCGATGTGATCATTTTCAAGCATTGCAGGTGGTTTGTGTTCCCACTAGTTTTTATCATGGAGCAGGTCCAGGATTTTACAAATTACCCAGTGAATATATTGTGCAGCTCTATCATGCCTGTGGAGATACTCTGTAGGTGCAAGAAGACTGCACATAGAGACAACATGATCAATAGTTTCATACACAACACCTTGAAAATAAACTATCCAGAAGCTGTTGGGGCGTCCCAAATAAATTTCTGCAAAAGATTTTTCAAAAACCTCGTGGAAACACCCACATCAAAGTACAAGGGGCTACCCTACCAAACAACAGTGGTAAGTAGAGCTTTTCTCTATCCTAATTATTTTTTTTTAGCATGTTGATGCTCAGAATAGGTTGCGTAATTGTCAGGGGCCTCGGGGTCGCCTTGGAAACAAGCTCACCTTGTAAATGACCTGAGGTCCCTTAGTCTAGATGTAGTGAGACAAGACTTTCTGACCTGCGGGACCTCATAGCTCTTTTCTGTGGATACGAAATTGTTCTATTTGTGTGTCGGCCGATGGTGGTACTGCTTTTCCGGAAAAGTCTGGATTTGAAAATAAAGGCAATCTTCCCGGATTTAGAATGTAAGATAATGGTCCTAGATATGAACAGCATTGACGGCGGTGCCTTCAGACTGGTGGCTGCCTATGCTCCGACAGGGGTAGGGAGGCCAGATTACTTCAAGCGTTTGAAGATTTTCCTTTAAACGTTTTGAACTTTAATGCTAGTAGGGGACTGGAATGCTGTCTTAGATGGACGTTTCGACTGCGTAGGAGTATCTGATAGGAGAGTGGGGTGCAAAAACCTCAAAAACGTTATCAACTGTCTGACTGGTACCTACTAGATAACACGTATATTCCAATGTGGATTTGGACAAATGTAATCGAGTCATCTATGTCGTATTTAGAGCATTCTGTAGGCCCGCGGATAAGGTTGTCAACAATTTCACTTAGGCGGCTACACATACCACAAATTCGTGATCTGTACAGTCGACTAAAATAGGCTTCGTAGACGTGGTGCCGGTTACTGGAAGCTGAATATGTCGTTACCGGCGTGTCAAGCTTACAGAAACCAGGTTAGCGTTTTAGTGAACTGCGCATTGACGCGTGCAATCGTCAACGACAACTGGTGGTTTGCTCTTAAACGGGTAATTAGAGTAGAATCCATTAGATTTAGTAAGGCTTTAGCGGTAGAGAGAAATATATTAGAGAGAGATTTAGTTAGAAATTTAGATGAGGCACTTAGGAAAGGCATCGCAACCGACGTGTTGGCAGCGGAGCTGGCCCTCGACCAATATTTAGACGCCAAACCCGAAGGCTACGTTGTCAGAGTTCAGGCACGTTCACTAAGCGGAAGGGAACGAAAGCTGCTCGATGGGCCCGAGTGGTGGAGGCAAACTGTGGCTAAAAAGCCACCATTCGGTCTTTGCTGGACCAGAACGGGCACGAGATATTTGAACCGAAACAGATGTGTGCGGCCTTTCAGCAGCACTTTGCCAGAATGTTCGGGACGAGTGGTAGAACGGATAACAGGGTAGACTTCGGCGAGCGAGGCAGAGCGCTGTGAAAGGGTGATAAAAGCTGCGGAGATACAGGAAGCGATGAAGACTTGCACGAGAGGCCGATGGCCGGGTTTGGATGGTCTACCCTACGAGCGTTATATTTCAATGCCAGACTTGTTTGCGGGCCTCTTAGCAGACGTCTACCTCACCTGGCAACCAATTGGGAGAATTCCCACTTTTGTTTGTCGAAGGGTGCTGGTACTGCTGAGAAAGGACCCAGCCAAGGGGGACATTATAGAGAATTTCAGGCCCATCACTCTGCTCAATGCAGAACTGAAGATTTTGAAGTGTTAGTCAAGCGGTTGACAAGCTGATTGGAGAGACAGAAACATACGCCATCCCAACCAGGATTATTCACGACAGCCTCCACCTCATGCGCTACATTGTAGAGAGGATGGGTAACGAAGGTGGCATAAGTGGGGCTCTGATCAATTTAGATCAATCTAAAGGCTTCGACAGGGTCGACCATCAATATTTGGCAGCCGTACTCAAGGCAGACAGGTTCGGTTCGGTTTTCCGCGGTTGGATTGCTGCTTTATACAGCAGAATCTGCTCGGTTGTTCGGGTGAGTGGTCACCTCTCAGAACTATTCAGCATCTTGCGCTCGGTCAAGTAAAGAGTGCCCTCTCCTACCTTCTGTATTTACTGACTTTTGAGTCACTACTACGGATGTTGGAAGCTTTGAGGGGTGTCCCACGTGATCTAGGACGTGGGAGATGTGTGTCTGCTTACGCTAAAAACGCAACCGTCATAGTGTCGCGCCACAGGCATACAGACTTAATTGGCGACAGATTACAAGCGGGGACGCGAGCAAAAATTAACGCAGAAAAGTCGTGGTTGCTGATGCACAGACATGCGCTCAGCTATGGCATCCCCAACGTTACCTTCACGGTGAGCAGGTGTGGTCGCCGTTTGTCAGACTCACTCTTCTATAGCTCGTTTCTTTGACTGAGATACAATCCAGGATTAGGCGTAGACTGAGGAGGCGCACTTGGAACCTCGTGTACCGTCAACCGCTCACAGCCCTCAGTCAGACAGGCAATGCGGTCAATAGTAGTTCCACTCTAGCATTCTATAGAGAGCTAGTGAAGGGAAAGTGCGATGACGTTATCGGAGAAACTCTAGGCGTCGGCGAGGATCAGCTTACTGGTCTGTTTCGGAGGACTTTGGATCCTGGGCGTATGGATAAGTTCCAGAAATCCCTTGCCTGGCAGCGCTACCGAGGAGCGCTGTCCATTCGGGATAAACTTTACAGGCTGATGGTTGTTTTCTACACTATTACTACAGAAGCTCAAGTATTTAGGATGATATAGTACATCCTTACTTATGGTTCAGTTTTTTTGAAAGTTCTTTCAAACTTTAGCTGTGAATCTGGCACAAAAGCCTCTTCTCTCAGAATTGTAAGCCAGCAAATCCTTTGTCAATAATTCAATGCATTTGATTATTTTTTCAAAAGTTGTCCTTTTCTAGATGTATTTTCGTCAAGTCAACTAATATTTAAAAAATTGAGCATTCGTATGTCTCGAAACAACATCGTATTTTGTTCCTGTATATCTTAGCTAAATGATTTAAGATGTCAACCGTGTGTAAAAAGGCATCATGTACACTTCGATCATTATTTTGACAGTTTCTAAAATAAATTTACAAAGACATCGGTAATTAATGCTATTTTGTTTTTATTTCGATGTATTCGCTATTACATTGCAGTAGGAGCAAATGGACACCTCATAAACAAATTAAATAAAAGAAATCGAGTTCGAGCATGCCTGCTTTATAAGATTTACACTTTACACTTTCCAAAGTATAAAAAAGTCTCATGGAAATTTTCTCAGATGTAAATAATTGCTAGGTAGTACACCATGAACTTGATATGATGACCGAGGGAAAATGTTCTAATTATCTCGGTTTTTATCTTTTAAAAAATATTGTTTTCCCATGACAGTATTATCTTAAGAAATAATAGGTAAAAATTAAATTCAGAATTTTTGCTTCCTTCAAAAATCTCTAAAGTGTTTTATAAACTACGAGGAATCTCACATAAAGGAGTTTAACTTTCATTATAGTTCTTCATCCCACTAATAGCGTATTTTGTTTTTATCGTTGTTGATGTGTAGTCGGAGGTCAGCTCGCATTTAGCGAATGTGTTACTTGTATATTATCGATAGAATGATTAGACATATCATATAATCTTATTCTTCTGACTATAGTATCTGTCTATTTACCTATTCGTCGATATACCTTCGACATATTGAAGTTAACTGTACATTCTACAGTTTTACATTCTAAACATGGTGCACAATATGAACTCTCTCCGCCCATTTAATATATATTTGTAGTTTCTGGTCTCTGTCAGGCCATGTTCTAGTTGCTACTGGTAACCGACAACTTGCACAACGTGCGTAACATGATAATTATCAATCTTATTTTATTGGAATAGGAGCATGCCTGGGACAGTTCAGGATTAAAGATATAACCAGTCAAAAAAAAAAAACACTCACAAATAAGTGGATGGCAAGCCATTCTATGAGGAAATAGGAATCACGGATTTATCTGCTCGTTGAAACAGTGTAATGACACAGAGGAATATGATTGCGTCGCTTTCTGTGCAACTACAACACCTTTCATAAGGATTTTGGTTCATTGATTGTAGTTTCTGGTGATAGAGGAGGCGAGAGAAAAACATCTCCCAGCTTTTGTTTCTCTTCATGAGGGAACAATAATGCATATGAAAGATATATAATCCTAAACACTTATCTGACAGCAATACATATGTAGGATACTTCCATTAGACAAGAGACACACATAACTGCATCGTCTTCATTTTCATAAAATTTGGATTAGCTGATATTAGAGTTGTCACTTTTGTTTGTCACAAGAGTGTTTTTTCTCTCCTAATTTCGACCATAATCTCAGTTAAATAGTTTTTTGGACCATCACATGTAATATAGTACGTATGTGAGATTTGAATGTGTATTAAGTAAGGAAAAGCCCCCCATAAGTATTTCTCTCAACGCTATAACTAAATATATATGTGTATGCGTGTGTATACATACATACACAGATGCAATGCACACACATACATATGCATGTATGTGTGTGTGAGAAAAAGAGTGTGGGCGTATAAAATAAGCATAAAACATCGGTACAAATATATTTATACATTTTATATGCATATATAACCTACTTGCACACACACACACACACACACACACACATACAAATAAACTTATCGATTTTTATTTCTAGAGTGGATCTGTATTTCTCTAGTTAATATTGATATGTTCGTTCTAACTTCGCTATTCGATTCTATTATATCAGATAACTGAAATAAATATCTATAAAATTATATTTACATCTATAAAATTATATTTAATTCTTTGCAGATATTTCACTCCTTGCCCACGAGAAAGTTTTTTTTATGAACTTTTATTCCAGTTTAGTGTCCATAAATACGTTACCTTCAAACTCCTTTTTGTTATATTTTCTCTTCTTGCTGAGATATTCAGATTTCGAAGTACATTAACTAATGTGTTAGTGTATCATTTTTATAATATGGTAGGGTGCTGCTTTTGAGAGATTTGAGAAATATATCTAGTTGTGCTGAAATATATCTAGTTGTGCTCCAATGGTATTAATTAAAATAGTCATCAGTAAAACTAGTTTAAATATACATAAAATGAAATACGAAATACACTATAAACTATGTGCTCTGATTCAACGATGCTATCCTGCTCAGTGTTGCTAATCAATAATGAATGCAGAATTGGATCACACTGGAAATGGTTTTCCTATCTCCATTTTACTTTCATCAAATTTTGGCACATGGGCAATAATTTCAGGGGAGGAAATAAGTCGATTACATCGATCCCAGTACTTCACTGGTACTTATTTTATCGAGCCCGAAGGGAAGACAGGCAAAAATCAACCTCGAAGGAATTTGAACTCAGAGCCTAAAGACAGACGAAAAGCATTTTACCCGACATGCTAACGATTCTGCCAGTTCACCGCCTTGCTTTAACTAAATATTAGTATTAACTCAATATTGCAACACCTACAAGAATAGCAACGAGTGTCGATGTTATCAGTGCTATCACATTTAATGATATAAATAGTTTTAACGGAGGTGCTTTGGTAGAAAAGGTCAAGTTTTTGGTGTCCATGTTTCAATCCATTCTCGGTTAACTCTGCTTTCATTCACTCGGGAGTCGATAAATAAGCAGCTGTCCGATGATAGGGATGAGAGTAATCGCCTATATTTTCTCCCGAAATGTGAGATGTAGTGTGTATGTTAAAAGTTGTTATTACTATAACTCGTTCCCACCAATGAATAAGGAATTTGGTATTTTTTAAGCGTAATATAATAAAACATATAAATGTATATGCCATTATTAGAATTCTTCCCTAAACATTGTTTTCTATCACATGTGTCTTGGATGTTTTCCAGGTACTGTGATATCTTCAAAGCTATTATATTCATAATTACAATATCAGCTTTCAAAATTATTACAGATACATTTTGAGAGCAGTTAGTATTTTTTTATAAATTGCATCTGCATGCAAGCTTATATGCCTCATGTATTTTAGGGAATTTAGTTTCCGTAAAAAGAAAATTGACGTGAGACGTTTACAGCTACCAGCTTAGACTTCGTTGTTCATGTTGCCGAGAAGGGGAAATGTTTGAGTATCGACGCTCTGTGACAGATTTGTGGTTGCGCCTGTGAGATTGGAGACCTCTAGCGTTCTTGGCCCCCGGAATGCGTCCTCGCACACTAGTGTCGGATGGTTATCTGCGGGGTGCGAGCTCCATGAGTCGGAGTAGCAGTTCCAGCGCGTTTCTCCTGACATCCTCCAGGGAAACGCTTTTTGTATTTTGTCCGCCTGGACCATGAGACACCGAGAAGTCTTTTTAATTAAAGCATTTGTTTATCTTAAAACCACAAATATCTTCTTAAATGCTGAACCACCGTGTAGTTGAAGTTAAGAGAGGAAGACGGATCTGATCAATATGATTTTTAATAAAATTTCATGCGTTATATTTAAAAATCCAAAATGAACAAAAGACTGAAAATGGGGTTTCAGAAACTACATTTAAACTTCATTGAATATGAGAAATTTGAAACATACAATGGCTTCAGTAGGAATATTAATACAAATGAATATGATTGATTCTTTTAATGCTTTGAGTGTCTTGAGTATCTTGAGCGACTTCAGCTAGAATATTGACTTCAAAGAAATCGACAAGAACAAATCAGAAGTCGCTAGATCTGAAGTTATAACTAACTATTCAATTGGATCTCATATCTCGGTATATCTTCTGGAAAGTTTTCAACTACATAAGTTATACAATAATATTAGTAAAATTTGGAGGAACATTGTCTTGCCGAAGTCTGATTTTCAGTCATTATGAGAAAGGGACATCATGTTATTTAGGGATAAAAAAAACATATGGATCATATGGATATATGCTCATTATGTTACTGGAAAAAAAACCTACATACCATTGACCAAACAATTCATCAAATTTCTCTACTCATACAGTTTATGGAATATCTTTTCACAAGTCATTCAACAAATATCTCTGCTCTAATCATAATCCACTATTCCTGGATCAGAAGAATATATATATGCATAAGGCAATTTTCCACTTTTACAACTTTTAAACATGTATGTGTGGATGAATATGCGCTGAAGATGTGTATATCAATAAACCTATATTTTTGCTCACCTCTTGTTCCAGAATATATGAAAGTAATGGAAGTCATCTTACAATTAGCTGTCATCGTGAGGTCTGATTCGCAATTTAATTGATTCAATATTTTCCCCTAGTGACTTTTCTTAAGATGCAGAACTGACGTATTTTTGTCACAATCTCCTATTCTCTATTTCCTATTTTACAATAGATATTTAAATATGTATGCAACAA
>NC_068982.1:153051300-153053841 GCF_001194135.2 Octopus bimaculoides | reverse complement strand
TGTGTGTGTGTGTGTGTGTGTGTGTGTGTGTGTGTGTGTGTGTGTGTGTGTGTCTAATATTTAGTGAAAGATTGAGCGCAATACAACGATAAATATCTGCATGAATATATATGCGTGTGTGTATGTAATATACATGTGTGCATGAGTATGTTTAATATGTGTGTGTAATGTGTGTGTGTTTATGTGTGCGTGTGTGTAAATATTAGCAAACACACATACACATTTATATATGTTCGATATAATAGAGATAATATCCATACCCTGGTCAGTTTCAAAATATCTTAGATCTGTAAAATGTTAAATCTCTATTCCTGTAACTACTGACTTGGTTGCGGTTGACGTTTCGCTTAAAATTTAGATAATGTCATTAACAATACACATCTGCCAGAGGCTGGTTCATAAAGAAGCAATCAATAGGCTTCATTCCTCTGGTTTCTCACATTATATATTTAATGAAGGAACTGGTTCTGAAGTATATCATCTACGTTATATTTAAAACTTCTATGGTGTTCATAAATATTACTAAATGATATTATTAACCTGAACATTGATATTTTAATCTGTTTCTAATAACATTGATCGCGTCAGTGTAATTATCATATCGATGTGTACAATTTAGAACATCTCAGCTTTTAGCTATTTCATATTACGGCCTGCAGCAACTTGTACATTTCAACTAATCAAATTTAATAATATCTAAAAATCTAACGAATCGAATATTTTACTAATTTATCTGTGCAGTCTCTATAGAATATTTTTTTGATTTTATCTCAACATCGCTGTCCATTTATTTTAGTTTGTGTGTGTATGTGTGTGTTGTGGGAGAGAGAAAGAGAGAGAGAGAGAGAGTGAGCGAGTACAGAGATACATATATTCACACACACACACAGACGCATAAACACTGACGCACACACACTGACACGCACAAACACACACACACACACACACATACACACATATATATCTCAATATAAATAAAAATAAATGTACATATGTACGTGTATGTATATACATATATACTGATTTTTTTGGTGTATTGCAATTGTATCGAGACATTGACTCGCAGTAAACATAAGACAATTCTTTCTAGATTAAGTCCAGGCAGGCGCTTTCACTCCTTTACCTGTTCTGTTGGGCCTAATATTCTCATCTTGAAACCATATCCTACAATTAAAAGATAAATTGTACAATGTAATCCTAGATATAACCCCAAGAGGAAAACACAGGATACCCTATGGCATGATAATTTTAAGCATCGGGATGCTCAACACGGGTCCATAGAAGCCAATACAGTATCAAAATCAATAACCGCCAAGCTGCCTTGCCTGCGTAAACAAAAATGAACAAGAAACGATTCTACTTCTTCCAGATTCGTACACAAGGAATTCGACCAGTCTAATTTTTATCTCGTTCAACTACTATGCGTGTCTCAAGAGTCGACCACTTAACACGAGCCAGCGATGGAACCTTCATGTGTAGGATTGGCAAGGAAATCCCCATCTGAAATTCTACTATGTTTAGAAGGAGAAAGTAACTAGAACTGTAAAAGAATATTTAAGGAAAGTGTAGAACATTTAAGTCCCATCATTTTGAGACAACTTGTATGTGTGTGAGAGTGAATGTGTGTATGTGTGTGCCAGTGTATGCGTGTAGGTATGCTTGTGTGAGTGCGTGTGTGCGTCTGTGTCTGTGTATGCATGGGAATATATATATATACATGTGTGTATATATACTCATATCCAAACACAGACACACAGATACAGGTACCCACACACGCACGCACACACACACACACACGCACACGCACGCACACACACACACACACACACACACACACACACACACACACACACACACACACACACACACACACACACACACACACACACACACACATATACACATATATAGGTTTTTATGTGCTTGGAAAAAATGTTCAACTAAATTAACGAACTAGATGCCAATCGCAGAGAAATATATAATTATTTGGCTGAATAAGCAGAATATGTTCAAGAAGTCTCTTCGGTTTCTAGTATTTGAATTTGAATAAGCGCATAAAGAATTTCAGTGGAATTACAGAGTTGCAGATCACAATATATTTGGATAAAAGCAATGATTACATACCTTCCGTAATGCAGTTTTATATATAAGAGAAATGTGAAAGCTGCCTCAAAAAAAACTAGATGACAACGTACGTTAGTAAATGCTTATACTAAAGATTATGTTGTTCAAAGCCAGTCTCTAGCATTTCCAGATTCCGCAGGAAATATAGGTGTGTTTGTCTATGTGTGTGTGTGTGTGGCTACATACCTGTGTATGTCTATATGTACATTTATGTAATGTATTCATTCACATACATGAATATATACGCACATACTTATGCATACGTATACGTACTTTTATATACATATATGTTCATTTGTATTATGTGTATATAGATATTACGTTTATATATGTATGTGTATCTTTATGTAACTCTCTATCTCTCTCTCTCTCTCTCTCTCTCTCTCTCTCTCTATATATATATATATATATATATAT
>NC_068982.1:153048986-153050656 GCF_001194135.2 Octopus bimaculoides | reverse complement strand
TATATATATATATATATATATATTTCGTTGTGTTAGAAAGTTATAACCAAACGAGATATGTTAACTGCCATCTTGTGTTTGATGTGTGTGCGTTTGTATGTCTGTGATTGAATATATGTGTGTGTTGCTTGTCATGTATTTATGTTATTTGTGCTTGTGCGCGCATGAGGAAGAGCGAATAAGACAGCCAGAGAGACTCTTAGTAGAATATCTTCTTACATTCATCATTGCTCGCATTGATCCATCAATCTCAATGATTTCATCTATATTATGGGTACAGTGATTTTGTTTATATGCTTTATGCATTACTTTCGTGGCTTTCCAGGCTACCTATCATTTATAATGTTATTGTATCATCTCCAAGATTATTTGTTTAAATATGCGCGTGTCCTCACTTTTGATTTGCTGTGATGTCTGTTGTTATGCTTTAAGTTTTTTATTTTCATTTATTTATTATTATTTCTTTTTTTGCATTCACTAGGTTGTTAATCATAATTATTCCTAACCTTGGAAGATATGGAGATAAGTTTCTAAAGAAGACTAAATTTATTTGTTTGTGCATTTAGAGTGATATACGACTTAAGTTGTTTGAGGTTACTTTTAGACCCCACGTGAGTCAGTTTCCTATGGATTCGCATTCCAATAAACTACAGAGTTATCCATTATCCTTGGAAACAAACTTTGTTCAAAGTCTATTACCTATGTTTACTATATGATTCACTTTGCTTTTTGTACTTCAAATATTTCATTGTCTTATGTAGCTGAGACCACTACACATATAAGATGACGAAAATATTTCATAACTTAAATATTTTGTCTTTCAGAGTTTATATAGACATATTGCGACATTAAAATCATTTATTTTAAAGTCTAAAATTTTGAATCCTTGGAAATTAATAACGAACTGCTTCTGCATTGAAAAATATGTCAATAGGAATTTCAGATGCATCAAGTTTATTTGCCTTAGACCATGTATAGTCTAGTGTTTCATGCATTGCCTCAGTCTATCATATACTAGCCATACAACTCCCAGACTGACGATATATCGTTATGTGTACATTATCAACATTTAGGAAGCAAAGGAAAATATATGAAATCAGCTAAACATATTACGCTACAACAAACTGCATAGATTTGTAAGGTTATATTTATTTAAACTAATAAATCTATTAATAGAAAATAAGTTGCTGTAGAATATTTAAGATGTTTATTTAATCTATTGTCACCTTTTTTAGATGTGCAAGCATTTTAATACATTTGTCTTTATGTGTAACGTTTACTTAGATTAACATGAATTTATGTGTACATTTACTAAAATTTAATGTCTTTGCAAAATATATTACAACTTGAAAACGTGCCAAAAATTAATTATATGTAATTATATTTATTTACTATGAAATTTGAGGAAATTTCGGTAAATTTGCCAACAATTACTAAAAATTTACATAAGTTTGAGTTCATTTAAATATTCTAGATTACTGAAAATTAGATTTAAATGGAGAATATTATAAACGTCTTCTAAATTGAAGATAGCAAGAAAATGAAATGCGTTAGTTAAAACATAAAGTGTACATGTAATTATATATACATATATAATGAATATATAATTCACGCGTAATAATGTGTGTGTGTGTGTGTGTGTGTGTGTGTGTGTGTGTGTGTGTGTGTGT
>NC_068982.1:153047757-153048877 GCF_001194135.2 Octopus bimaculoides | reverse complement strand
GGAGAGGGGAGGGAGAGGGGAGGGAGAGGGGATGGAGAGGGGAGGGGAGGGAGTAGGGATCGTGAGGAATATTCAGCAGTCGCATCATCTGGTGTGGCGATTCGCTAGAATATTACCCATATGTTAATAATATTTAACCAATCACGACTTCGACTAGAACTGACCTCCAGTAATAATTCCATATTTTTGCACCTTTCTTTCTGAGTTTATATAGCACTATGAATTCAGCACATTTTATCTATTTGACAGAGATCATCGAGAGATAGGAGAAACCAGGCAGTCGGAAGCGGACATTTGCTGACCAAAGTTGAAAGCAGCTAAACTATGGTGAATAGCGACAGCAACATCGAATCAACACCAACTAACACCGCAGTGACCGCTACTAAAATTACACCAATAACAATGCGATTGAACCATTCTCGATATCTTGTCGTTCGTTGTGACGAAAGGATTTCCTTTGTGTTTAAGGAAGGAGAAAAATTTTGCTTATCATAAACCCCACCAAGTTATCTATCTTCTTCGCACAAACGGTGGACGTCTGCAACTAGAAATTACAATCCGCACAAGTAACAGTTAGTTCTATCGTTTAACATGGAAGAGACTAGAGAATGCATCAGCTCTTTTCCAAACAGGAAAGCACATTGCTTGGTCAGCTATACAAAGCTAACGACTTTGATAGCGCAGTAATTAGCAGCTACAGCTACTTGCTTTCAGTTACATGTGTAATACTGGGATCTGCGATATTGATACCGTCAATTTGGCTTAGAGAAAATTCTGAAATCGAAAATGTGTAGCATTCCACGCTATATTATATTAGCTCGTCTTTCTTTTATATATATGTTTATCTGTGTGTATGCGTTTGTGTGTGTGCGTGTATATACCCCTTTTCCTTGTTTCAGTCATTTGACTGCGGCCATGCTGGAGCACCGCCTTTAGTCGAACAAATTAACCCCAGGACTTATTCTTTGTAAGCCTAGTACTTATTCTATCGGTCTCTTATGCCGTACCGCTAAGTTATGGAGACGTAAACACACCAGCATCGGTTGTCAAGCGATGTTGGTGGGGGGACAAACACAGACACACAATCATATACAAACACATACATATATGAATATATATA
>NC_068982.1:153037902-153047570 GCF_001194135.2 Octopus bimaculoides | reverse complement strand
TATATATATACATATATACGACGGGCTTCTTTCAGTTTCCGTCTACCAAATCCACTCACAAGGCTTTGGTCAGCCCGAGGCTATAGTAGAAGACACTTGCCCAAGGTACCACGCAGTGGGACTGAACCCGGAACCACGTGGTTCGTTAGCAAGCTACTTACCACAGAGCCACTCCTACGCGTATGCATATAATTTATGCATATACATGCATACAGTATATGTATGTATGTATATATATGTATATATAATGCGTGTCTATATATATGCACGTACATACATACACACATGCATACGTACACACACATATATGTATACATACATGCACACACACATATATATATACATACATACGTACGCACACACACACATATATATATATTTATATACGTACATACGTACATGCATGCAGACATACATATATATACATACTTGCATACATACATAATGAAATCCGTCGTAAGGATAATCCCGAGGAAAAAGAAATAAGTCCACAATATGGTAGAAGTCATAGCCACTCATAATGAAAAGGAATACTGTTGGAATGTATCAGTGAAGACCTCAATAAAATGTAAGCACAACAGACCTGATATAATGATTTGGGATAGAGAAGAGAAACTGAGCACAGTTGTGGAAATTAGCTGCCAAGCGGATGATAACATAAAGCTGAAGATCACCTATACTGAACTATTGAGAAATCTGCAGTTACTCTATCCAGATTACAAGTTCAGGTATATACCTGTCATTATTGGGGCCCTGCGATATGTTACACACTGCCTAAATACCAATCTGAAGGAATCAAATTTCTCAAAACCAGAAAGGAGAAAGCTAATTCGCAGACTACAGATCCAATCCACCACTGGAACAGTAAAAATCTGTAAAACTTTGCAGACGTTTTATCATTTAAATATATATGAGCATGTCTAGATATGTAATTATATACATGAAAATACACACATAAAACATACAAATCTGCACATACATATATACATACATACAACATACATACAAACCAACAAGCGCATAAAGAATTTCAGTGAAATACAGAGTTGCAGATCACAATATATTTGGATAAAAACTTTCGCTTAACATAGATGAACAATATCACAATATTAACACACTATTTAACCGTATTTGCTTAAATATATTCATTTAACCATATGATTAACACTATATGATTTATTGAAGATTAGTTACATCAAGAAAGCTACTCAGATACCTATAATTTTTTTCAAAATAAAAGGACCACTACAAAATCCTTAAAATAAGTATTTTGAATAAACATTACATGAAGAAATACTGTGTATTTAGGTAGAGGTTCTAACAATGAGGCCCCCAGTCTTTAAAATATTAGTATGCCACTTACCAGTTTTATTTTCAAAATGTCGACGGACCACCTGACTTCGTGAGATATGTTCCGGTACCAAAAAACCATCTCTGGTATAATTGTAATTTCAGATGTCATCTCTCCTTAATACATGCGAAGACCTTTTAATGGCTACGTATTACTTAAGTTAAATATACCAAGTTTGGACTTAATTTTAAATATGTTTATAATCCTTTGATATTATACGTTGTTTTAACAACTAAGTTGAGATTTTATTGCACTGTGACTTAGTCCGAAAGTTGTTTGAAAATAAAATATTTATTTTTATTAATTTGAGAATTGTAGGTCTCCGATGGGTCAATCACTGGTTTACTGTGTTTCTGATACTGTGAACGCCAAAACATATTTTTCAAGCAGTTTTTGAAATTGACAGTCGGAATGGATTTTATGACAGTTACTGGAGTTAGTTCTGATAGTCGTTTGCAGAGAACTTTGTCCAGTGTGCGATATTTGACGTAGGAAGAGGCCACGAGTTAATTCTTCCAAATGACATCTTCATATAGCGTCACATTTCTCTATGCTCTCTTGGTTGTGGCTTCATCTGAGAAGACCGAAAACAAAAGTATCCGAAGCATTGAACCTTGTAGGAATGGTACATTGAGTATTAAAATAAGCTGGATTTTCATAAATCAGATGCTGAATATATCTTATCTATGGCAGTTAAAAAGGCGAGGTTGCACTGGTTTGAAATACAGGAATGTTGAATAACAATAATTCAGTCTGAATACCCTCTACACTCATTAATTTTATTTCCTATTGTCCTCACTCATTCTCTTCGGCAGTAAATGAGTTATTCTGAATCCAGGATTCACTCTCCTTTACGGAGGCACTTGAATGCAGGAAATCTTCTGCGACAGTTCCAATATAAGGGTTCACTCTGCAACATAATTTGGTGAGTTAAGCTACATTGAATTAAGAACATCTGTTTATATTCTAAGATTTTCTGAACAACCATGTTATGTTACACGGATGTTCTACATCTGTGTTATGTAGTCATATATGCTATTTTCTTGTTTACTGTTTTAGTAACATCTGAGTAATTTTTAACCATTTCCCCTCTGAGAGAATGGAGTGAAGATGGTTATTAAAAGATCGTTTCATTTGAAGGCTTAATTTAGCTTTCCCCCGTTCGGTCGCTATCAGACAGGTTTATGGTCGAGCCTGTGGTAATGAAGACCTCCAGCGTTTTTGGCCCCCGAACTATATCCCTGCTCACCGCTATCGGAGCGGAGATGGCTGTCCACACGTACGACCCAATGAGTCAGAGTAGCTGTTCCCACGCATCTCCGCTATCCTTCAGGGCAACACCTTTCCTATTTTATCTGCTGGGACCATGAGGTAGTCTGACATACCACAAATTGTACGTTTTACTCCTTCAATACTTAGATCCATGAAATAATAATTTTTTGAGGATTATAATGTTACTTCATTTTCAGGGAAACTTTGTCACCATGCAGTAAGCCACTAAAAGAGAAATATCTCTGTGAGAATGCTTTTATAAAAGTAATATTTGTGCACCGCAACTTTTTTTTTCTTTTTGGTAGACAGAAGACGTCTTGAAGCTTTCTGTTTGCTGAACATTTTCTAGATTCAGTACAAGATACGATATGTTTATCTGTCGCATCCTCTAGTCCTTTTACATTTCTACATCGCAGTTCGTGCTTTACGTTTTGGTTTTGTACAATTTAAAAGGTGGTAGCTAAATTTAGCTTTCAGTGAAAATTTATTCTGGCGTATTTTTTGCATTTTGTGCATTAGTATTTTGGGATCACGGAGATGGACTTTTGGTGGGTACAAGATAAAAATCTTCTCAAGTTATGCCGTCTGTCGATCATAAATCTAGATTTCACAAAGTTAGTTGTCTTTAAGATCATTGTTCCCTATGCCCAAAGTTACAATTCTCTTGTGCATTGTTTTCCTTTTCTCTGACTGTGTATGCTTCAGCTGACCTACTGAATTGTGGCCAGAATAAATGGGTCATATGACATTATGGTTTCTACTTTCTCCATGCACGTACAGACGAGATAAGATAATATTTTGAAATCTTTAGCTTCAAATCTTCTTGTGAGATTTGCAGAGAGTCCATATACTACTTGCTTTACTGTTATTATATGAATAAAATTGAAATGTTGATGTCGTTATGGTTTAGTCCTACACCCAACTTGTGGTCAAAGTATCGTAATCACGATCATTCCATCCTATCATATTGGACGTGTTTCGCATTTTTTATGATAGTATGTGTCATTTATGACACTTAAGCTGCTATTCTTAGCAAGTCGAGCGAACTCGCAAGGAATATCGTGGATGATTTCACTTTATTACACGATTAAGTTTTGGATAGGTCTCAGAAGTGTTAATAGACTATATATGGAAGAAAGAAAACGACAGTGTTAGGAGAGTGTAATTAATTAATTAGTCGCTTTGATATTATTTTATTTTCTATTTAACATTACTGATAGATTTTACGCGTTTGTAGCTTTTATAATCTTTTGTATTATTTCTCTATTTAGAGTAGTGACGAAATTTAACTTGGTATTAATTTTGGATTAAATAATTGTTTATTGTTGCTGGTATTTATAACTGTACTTTATTACTAGGGATTGATATTTTTCTACGTTGAGCACAGATTATTCGGAGTAATGTCAAGTACTATGTTTAATTAATATATTTAGCAGATTCCACTAAAGATGTAATTAGTCTTGGTGTCATTCTACTTATTGAATTCATTCTCTTGCTATCATACAATAATCAAAAACATAAAATCTCTATACACTTTAAATGTCTAAATATCTGAAGCGATTTAATGACACTAAGATTATAAGTTTTCAGACCAGCTACGTCATCTGTAGAAATTAAACTTTTTTTTTTTTTCAAATTTGTTGTGTATCTTCACAAAGTTTCCAACAACTTGGTAACGAATCCAATCTTCATCAATTGCCCCTTGTCCGATACTAGTTGGTTCAGTTCGAACAAATATTAATTTCTAATTTAATAATAATGTTCTTATCCATAATAATGTTCTTAGAAGCATGGGTGACGTAGTTGATAATAGATAATATCGAGGAATAAAAGTATATTATCTCTAAAGATGAGATGAGGCTTAAAAATTAGAAAATTTGTAATTTTATAAACAGAGTAATAACTAAATTATGCTTAAAATTTTAATTTGAAAATATTTAATTGATATTTTGTGTGAGATATGTAATTTTACTCACACTTGTATGACACTTACAAAACCTAGTGTAGTAGCTGAATACTGAGTACTTTAAACAGTCTCGCTTGCACAACCTACGATGGTTTTTGAATTTGATACAACAAAATCGAAATCGCCGGTCTTCGGTTATTAACCCATTATGACGTTCTCTTAGGTATTTTCAGTTCCAAGTTCATTAAAGAACAAAGCATAATATATTTTCTAATATCAACATTAAATAAAGATTTTTATTCCCTGTTGTGTTAGATTCCATTACTTCCTTATTATGGATTTTGATCATAAAAATTTTGGTTCAGAACTAAAACCATAAATATTTTATTTACCTTACTTATTCTCTTAATGAATTATGAGTATAAAGCTGCTAAAACATTCCGTTAACTTACCTTTCATGCCTAATCCCTTTTAATATGCACCTGTAGTTCTTCCTTCGGTGTACTTCCCCTTAAATAAAAAAATGAAATCTTATATTTAATATGAACAAAGAAATATGCTTTATTTACATCTTGTTGTTTCATAAGTTATTTATTCCTGAGAGAATAACTAATTTTGTGTACGTTGCCCTATAGATAGTTTTCTTCAAACTGTATTTGATGATATCAAAATTAATCTTTAAATTATGACAGACATTTTAGAAATCAATTTAATCTGTTAATACCAATTTAAATAAATTTTTGTATCAAAGTTTCTGTCAAAATTTATTTCTTTAACATAGAAAACGTGAGATGGTGTAAATTGCATTATTGATGCGAATCGAATGGAATAATTATATCTAAGGATGCGATATATTGAACTTATCATTAGTCTACTGTTTTCAGTTCCTCTAACAAGAATATCAAAACTAAATCGAAAATTAGATTAAGTTGACTTCAATTATCTTAATATTTCGTAACTGATTGAATTTAACTTAAGGTTCTTCTAATTAAGAATTCAAATTGGTGATAAATGATTATCATACCTTACTATTCTAATTGCTTCATAATAAATGTCATTAATCTACTATTTTAATTGCTTCATATTATATATGTCATAACCGTGCATTGTATTTGCTTTTTATCTAGTTTTCACTATCTCCAGTTTTCACTAACGCCCCCATTGTAATCTTAGTCTACTGTCAACTATTGATTGAATTTCTTGCCTATCTATGTCTTGATTACAATCATATAATGCATATACACATTTAAATGTACTAACAAGATAGCCTATGTCAGCAACATTTCTTCTATTTTAATTGCCATCTGCATTGCTACCAATCTCAACTTTATAAATAAAATTCCAATGAGCTGCTGTTTTCATTTCAACCTAATCCAATATCTCAAGCCAATTCTCTAATTTACTTTCACAAACATAGTCACGTTTAAATGGCACACATTTCTTTACACAGATCTCAAACAGGGAAAACAAATAAATTCCTTATATCTTTATGACTAAATCAATAACCAGACAAGTGTTAAATCGAAAAAATCTCCATTTTTTGACCGGGATAGCAACTTTATAAGATTCTTCTGAGGAAATTTAACTCCTGAAGAATTCGCTCTGGATATATCTATACCACCATCATTTCCTCTGTAGAATTTAATCACTTTTTTATTTGTTATTCCAGACAAAGATTCTCGTGTTTTCTACATCAAAAATCAACAACAAATACTAAATATAACAATTATATTTGAAATACGCTCTGTAACGCCTTAGCTTCATTTAAATTTTCATTCTTCTGATATGTCTTAAAGCTTAACGACAATACGCCCAAATGATGATCACGGACAAAACGGTCTAACTCATCTGATGCTCAATACCTTCCTTTATTTAAAACCCCGCGGATAATAACCTAGAGATACGAGTAACAATCTAAGATTTTGAGCACGTTCTGCTCTCATATTCCTATGATACAATTACAGTGAATAAATAATGAGTTAAGAATAATAATGTCTTTAGGAAAATAGGATATTGCTTGGATAACTAAGGACATTTTAATGAATCATTGCGGCATAATCAACGAAGCCTAGACTTCAATGACGATGTCCCCAGCGTTTTGGTCCACTTGGATTTAAATTATAACCTACTTGTCTGAGGTTACATGAAGCAGTATCGAACCCAAAACATGTAGTTACGTCGACGTAGACTTGTTGAACACACAGACATACCTGCGCCCATACCGACCGAAATACATTGTGTTTATTGTCTTAATGTTTCGAAATAAGCACATGTAAACATGATATCACAGAATGCGCTAGAATGGTCCGAACACAGACTAATGTTCTGGAACATAGATTCGGAGGTATATTAAATTCCATTTAGCAGTTAAAATCAGTGTTTTTGTTAAATCTGTTTCATTTTATTTATATATTGCCAGTATATTCTTACATTCACTCACATTCAAACACTTTTGGCGATTATGAAGTCACAGAAGGCGCCTTCATTATATTTCAGCGACTTTTCAACTCAAAACTTTATTAAACATAAATAACAATAGAACTTTATTAAATAAATAAAAATGTGATCCCTCCACCGCTTGTGGCGATACATCAGCTTCAATATCGTTTGCTGAAATAAATTACGGAATATTGGAAGAATCGTTAGAACACCAGGTTACATGCTTAGCGGTATTTCGTCCGTTTTTATATTCCTAGTTGAAATTTCGCCTAAGTTGGCTTTGCCTTTCATCTTTCGGGATCGTGGTGTTGTGTCAAAATTTTAAACGAATATTGTTTACTGTAATAAAATATAAGCCAAACTATTTTAGACAGGGACAGTATAAACTAAACTCAACAACAGTATATTTCTGATTTATTTGCAGAAAGATCGGGATAGAATGCATAACACTAACCAAAATATGTTACTGGGAATTTTCGTATTCATGCCGCTTCTGTCAATTCCTCTTGCATTATACTCGCTGTTCTATCGAGTCTTCTAATACATTACTTTAAATGTTAATCATTAAAACAGGCGTACTCTGTTTCTTCTACAATATTTCGTACATTAACAGTAAATAATAACGAGCGCGAAACTTTCGGTCTTTGAGTCCCTCTGTAACTTCTGTCGATTATTAATAATAAACTTATATATACTCTTGCTTTTTAGTTCTCTTTTCCTGTTTGCATCACCAAAATTTAGAAAAGGCTAGTACACGATATTCTGTCGATTAAAGAACAAATATGACAGAAACTTGAATACAAAATGTAAAGTGACCTAACTAGATTTTACCTGCAAATTCGTCCATCAGTCAACTAATTCCGCCAATCCCTGGCCTTATATATTCATTCTTTTCTTTTAAGATTAACACGAACCACGTATTTCGGAAAAAGTATAATCGTTATATAGTATAATCCCTACAAATTTACTGGCACTTTATTCTGTCTTCGTCGAACGGGTTAATATCAAATTCTGTCTTGGCAGGTTTCGAACAAGAAGCGCAAATATCTGTATCTAAATATCATAAGCACTTTTCTAACGATTTATATATCTGACAATTCACCTCCCTAATTGTTGCTAACATATTCATGCAGAAGTATATAAGAAATTTAAGAAATCAATATATCAGAGCTGAAATGTGGTTAGCATATTGTCCATAATTTCTTGCTGAATAAAACTCTAGAGATTTCTGAGATGTGCTATATCAGTTATCTAACTTTTCTGAAGCCTCTAATTATATCTTCTTTCGTATTTTGTCTTCAGTAATACTTATGACAGATATTAGACAAATACACCTATGACTGAGAGGAAATAAACACATTGAAATATTATACTTCTCAAAGTTGTTTTGAAAGATATTTCTTGTCTTTCAATTGAATTCTTTACATCTGCTTACTTTCGTACATGTGAGTATGCGTATGTATGTACGCACGTATGCATGTATGCATGTATGCATGTAGGTATGCATACATGCATGCATGTATATATGTATTATTTTGGAATGTATATAGGCATTATGCATGTATGTATGCATGCATGTATATGTATATACATAGATAGATACAATACTGATATGAACACGTGTGTGTGTGTGTGTGTGTGTGTGTGTGTGTGTGTGTGTGTGTGTGTGTGTGTGTGTGTGTACGTGTGTGTGTGCGTGTGTGTATGTGTGTGTGTGTGTGTGTAAATGGATTTACCCGAAAAATTATGAGATAACTGAAAATAGTATTTAAAATATTTGGTTATACAATTTTAATCCAGGGGTTTCAAAAGATATTGTGAGAAACGTTTTCATTAACTCACTGTGATATCGTAATAAAGGTGTAAAATCCATAAACTTGTTTGATCGATATTTTTACGTTTTACTGTTTCTGAAAATTGAAGCTCAATCTGAAATGCAAATCAAATCTTTAGAAATGAAAGTAACCAAAACAATTCCAAATACTAATGCAAACGCTGTATGTGTCGGTAAAGGACAAACCTTTTAACCATCCCAGTGGATCCAGTAAACTACCACAAAATGTTGTAATCCTGGCATGACTATATTAATAAAAGAGTGCATTGGGACGTTATCCCGGTCTCTGAAAGTGAAATGAAGGAAAGATTAGTGAACACAAGCCAAAGACAATAATAATGGATGATTCAATACAGGATGTTTTGAAATTACCCCAAAGAGACCGATTATAGTACTAAAGAAAAACGCAAGATATGATTTTGGAAACTATAAAGAAAAATCAGTGGATGATCATTAAATTTGTGGATACACTTTCCACAAGAGAGATATTTAGAAGAAAAACAAAGACTCTGTTTCTTCTACAATATTTCGTACATTAACAGTAAGTAATAACGAGCGCGAAACTTTCGGTCTTTGAGTCCCTCTGTAACTTCTATCGATTATTAATAATAAACTTATATATACTCTTGCTTTTTAGTTCTCTTTTCCTGTTTGCATCACCAAACCTATAATTAAATATGAATAGGTGCAGGCGTGGGTGTACGGTAAGACGTTTCCTTTCCAACCACATGGTTCTGGGTTGGTGCAGTCCCACTGCGTGGCATCTTGGGAAAATGTCTTTTACTATAGCCTTGGGCCGACCAAAGCTTTGTGAATGGATTTGGTAGACGGAATCTAAAAGACGCCCGTCCTATATATATATATAT
>NC_068982.1:153035671-153036131 GCF_001194135.2 Octopus bimaculoides | reverse complement strand
ATATATATATATATATATATATATATATATATATATATATATATATTCACGACGGGCCTCTTTCAGTTTCCGGCCACCATATCCACTCACAAGGCTTTGGGCTGCCCGAAGCTATACTAGAAGACACCTACCGAAGGTGACACACAGTGGAACTGAAGTCGCACTGCTGTGGTTGGGAAGCAAACTTCTTACTACATAGACTAACTGTTAGTAAAATAAGAATGCAAACGCATTATTTCTACGCTATTGATGTATGATAAATGAGTCACCTAGGTCTTCTTGGAGGACCGACCAACAAAACGTAAAATGCTCTGTTAGGAGACTCCGTCATTCTTTTACTACCCATCAATAATATAGAAAGATTGTGTTTACATTCCTATTTCACCCGTACTATGAAACTCTGTAATATTTAAATTTCTTTCTTTTTTTTTTTGAGTGAGTGACCCTCTGCTATACATTT
>NC_068982.1:153028227-153035255 GCF_001194135.2 Octopus bimaculoides | reverse complement strand
TGTGTGTGTGTGTGTGTGTACGCATATACATTCTTTTGTGCATTTCAGCCCAAAGGCTGAGGCCATATTGTGGCACCGCTCGTGTTATCACCTTACCAATGCCATTTTTTTGTGATCGACTGTTGGTAAATGAGTGGGTTCGACATTGCTGCCCTGTTTTGAGTTTCTTGCTGAGGTGTAGTTTCATCTGGGGCTTTGGACATCGTCAAGTCACGTTATTTATTGAAAACCGCTCCACCTATTCCATGTAAATCTCTCAAATATTTTTGCAAAGTATTAAATAGCCGTGGACCCTATTGTAGTACATGGTCCCAATATTCGACGAGTGGGCTGAGACTTTTGCAACTGTGCAGTGATGTTCAATTCGGAGCCGGTATAGCTCTCGATACCAAAGTTTAGTGTCAACTCTAACAGAATCTGCTATACGTATATCACTGGATATTTCTCTCGTCTTCGCTCCAAGGAGTAGAGTCGTAGCTCTTTCAGTTTCTCCCAGCAACTCAGCTGTTCCAGTGATGCAATCGTTCTAGTGTATCACCGCTGAACTGCCTCAAGTTCTGCTATTAATTTGACACTGTGTGATGACCTGAGTTGAGTAATCCAGACGACTGAGGAAAAATCTCCCCCTTAGAACCAGCATAGTTTCCTGGTCCTTTGTTCTAAACGTTCTCAGAATTCATCCAGCCATTCACCTGCACAATGGTACTATCTAGGTGATATGCACGCGAAAGGAGATGTTTTTTCTCATATCAATCCCCAGATCACGCACTGCACTTGATTGCTGCTCCTATTGGCCAAAAGTATCTCTCTTTGCGTCGTATTGGCACAAGTTAACTGATAGCAGTTGATTTGAAATTTCCCTGCATTAAATTTCATATTGTTCTCTCTGGCCGATTTATACATGGCATCTAGGTTTATCTGTAGAAGATTAAAATTGAAAGGTTCCTTGATTACTTGTACTACTTTTGTGTCGTCAGCATAGCTAGTAACTGCGTCTATCTGTGTAACAGATGTCAGAAAGAGCTATCATAAACAGCAGTGCCCAAAGACAGTTTCCTGAGGCATTTCACTCGCTATTACCGTCTCCTTGAAGAGGGCCCACTGGCTGTCATAACCTGTTGTCTGTTTTTTAAGAGGTCACGAAACACTTTCCCAGTTTTTCCACTATGCCGAGTCTCCGTAGCTTGTGACATATCATCCCATGCTCAATTCTATCAAAGGCTTTTGCAAAATCCACATTTTAACAATTCATGAGTAGTTTCAGCATCCATTCATAATGTTACAGAAGCTTCTTCATGAGCTGAAGCTATATTGAGTGTCTAGATGCAAGACATTATCTTTTAGGAATGTGATCATCTTCATTCTGACAATGCATTCCATGACTTTGATGATATGTGAAGTTATAGAGACAGTCCTATACTTTTTGCTTCAGCTCTGCTACCTCCTTTATGGATAGAGCACATGCCTTCCATAAATTGTCTGGGTAGTCTGTCAGTTCGAAGGACGCTTTGGAAAAGGATCTGTAATGTTCTTGATAGAGATCTTTTGCATTTCCTTAGAATAGCTGGGAATCGATCAGGGCCTGTGGCTGAGTTTAAGCTCATTTCATCAATGGCTGATATTGCATCAGTTTCTTCTTTATCGATGTAATCAGTAGTCACCCTCCCTCGGAATTGCTGATATTGTGCCAAAATTTCAAGCCAATATTTAGTCACGGACCATTTCGTTCTATGTTCAAAAAACAACTGAGATCAAGTTCAAAGCCAATCTTTCCAAGATTGATAATACATGTACCAGTCAAGCAAAGAAGAATATACTATCAACAGTCCCTACCTCTTACAACAGTACAGTTCAGATCTTATCATCGAAAGGTAAAGCAATTCAATCTAATATCCGGAATTATTTTGTGAGCAGTAAATAACAATGATGTTAATAAAAATAAATTGGCGATATTTTCTCAAACAATACTTTAAACAGCTCACAGACCACCAGTTTAACACTCCTCAGAAACAAAACATCGTTTCATTCCGTCATTTTGCTATATCTAATATAGCATCGTCGATGTTCAATACGTTCCTAAAATTCGAAAAATACGTCATAGGAAATGAGTTAAGGTAGTTTCAAAAGATGATTCCTTAAGAAAGTATACACACACCGAGCAGCTAAAACGCGTTCGTTAGAAATATTTCATATAAATTGCCAATCATCACAGTAGTTACCTTATAGCTCTATACATCGACTGAACACACACCGCAGTGGTGCAGCTGGAAAATATAACATCTTAATGCAACATTTTGATTCATTAAATAAAGTAGCGGAAACAGTTCCAAATGTCCAAACAACCACGGGAATAATTTCTAACTGGCGAGTTATGAAAGTCAAATGAAAATTGTGACTAGTTTTCCGGAATTCAAGACATACACGCACGTCTACAGATCTACCGGAAGTAAAGAAGACCCTTCGGCTACTTTCTTACTTGAAATTTCATGTGATAAGCACCTGGCCTGTGTGAAACATTAAATAATTGCTACATCATGATAAAAAGTTAACTTTATTTTCAACCAATAGACATAACACGTCGCTCTACAGTATACTGTCACAATTGTATAAATATTATATATGTGCGGTTATATGTATCAAATACGATCTAGTAGTCAGTCATTCTGTATCTAATACAATTGTTTGCCATAAGTTTTCTTCCATATGTGTTTGTATTCTTTTCAAGTTGCATTTAGTTATTTTCTTAAGATTCTTCGCTGTATATTACACTATCATTGCAAAATTCTAGTTCAGATTTATGTGCAATAAATTTAAGAATATATTTTCAATCCAATTGATGATACAGACGGAGGATACTCATCTATGATTAATCGGATTTAATATATTCTTTTTACTGTGCTGTCAAAAATATTGGCTAGTTCAATCACATATTTTAGATGAATTTTTCTCATTAGAGAATATATCGACATTCAGCAAATTTCTTCGGGACTGAGATTCTTGAAACATTTCCTTGAAATTGGAAAATATATGTAAAAACGACAAAATGCAAGCATTTTATCTAATATCATCAATTTTGTCTTAAATTTTTAGAATTATGTCTCTAGAGAAATATTCATATTTTCCCAGATTGCCCAGAATTCACAATATTATCCTCTTCATGAGACAACTGGTAAAATAATATACTTTGCTTATCTTTTGTGTGTATGCGTATACTTACACACAGGCACACATACACAAACATGCAGACACACATGCACGCACACATATGCATATATAGACATACATAAACATATGAATGTATATGTATTCATTTGTGACTATATACATGCATGTATATATACATATCTATATATACATATATATACATACATACAAATATATATATATATATATATATATATATATATATATATATATATATATATACATACATACATGCATGCATACATACATACATACATACATACATACATACAAACAAACATACACGACAGAAGTAAATAGATACACTTATAAACATTAAAATTTATTTCAATCTGAAATTATACATTCAAATTATTTATTAATAGTTATAATGTGAATATTTAATATTTAGTAGACATGCCCATTGCATTTTCAATGCAAGGACCCTATTAGGCATGTTAATGATCAGGTAACGAATATTCTCTTGCGGAATTTCTTGCCAAGTTTCACGTAGTAATCTCAAAAGATTTGGCTTTGAAGATGCTTTCTTGTTCTTTTTATACGCTACCCTGTCCATTATGCTCTAGAGGTGTTCAGTAGGGTTCATATCTGGTGAAACGCTTGGTCATGGAAGTTTTTTTATCTTCCAACAAATCTTGGGGCATTTTAGCAGCGTGACAAGGATATTTATTCCATAAATAAAGACTCCTCTTTAATCATTTCAACACTTGAGAAGATTGGAAGGAGTCTTTTTTGCAATGACATATATTTATCTGAGTTTGTTTCCCCCACACTCCACCAGCTTTGATTGGCCATTGCCCTGAACTGTTCCCCAGTCCATCACAGAATTGCTGCCATGTTTCATTCTTGACTGCAATTTTTCACATCAAATTATTGATCACAGTGTCTCCAGACTCACACTCGACCACTTTCAGAAAATACAGATTGGAGAATATGACAGTGTCTCAAAATGATAGTAGCCTCTCCACCATCTCACTGACTCTGTCTTTTCTCCGCTTGATATTAGCTAATCAAAGAAGTGGCTTCCTTCTTGCAGCTCTGCCATAGTAACCAAGTTTCTGGAGATACCTGACAGTTGTTCTGGGACTGATACCAACTTTGTTCTAGTTTATCAGAGGCCTTGCAGCGAGGCTTATCCTCCACACTTCTCTTAACAACGAGAAGGGTCCTTTCTGAGGGCCCCGGTAAACCTGGTCGAAGTGATCTTAACTCCTTCCCCTCTCTGAGGAAGTGCACAATCACTATTAATTGTAGAAATTGGGATCCCAGGGCTTTCTGCAATTTTACGCTAAGTCCACCTTCAGAATGATCCACAATATGGTCTCTGAAATTCAGAGAGTTCCAAGGTTTCTTTTGTATATGGTATGATTAATCAGTGACATATAGAAACAGTGAAACGTTAAAATGTTAATTAATGAAAAATATAAGCCTTTACAAGTTAGAATAAGCATAAAACATGTTTTATGGGGTGTCACGTCTGTGTGTATATATAAAGAAAGACAGAGTTTCTAACGGTGAAACTCGAAGTAGATGAAGCTATAAACATTACCGTGCAGAATATTGGGATAACAACCCGTTCGGTCCAAAAGGTTGAAGGCTGCCGTCACATAAGCAGCCTCTATTCATTTTATATCTTTCGAATTTTCTAAATTCTTATGATGTAAAAATGTATACAACATAATATACGCCACTCGCAAGCAAGTGAGACCTAGGAGATTGAAACACACCTTTGCTAATAACTTTAGATCACTATTTAGTTTTGACAAACATAGACACGATGAGGAGCCTGACGCCGTTAACACCGTGGAACATGGATGATTTGGCTGACGAGTGAGATAGAGGTGTACATCTGATATACATAAAAGGAAGACATAGCCACTCATAATAAAAAGGAGTACTGGTAGAATGTCCCTGTGAAGACCTTAATAAGATGTAAACGCAATAGACCTGAGTAACACCAACGAGGTGATTATATGTTTTCATACCAAGGGGAGGGCAAAATAAAGTTCACTCAGTTCGATTTTTACCCATTTATATCGAAACGTTTACTGGTCAAGGCAGTTTCCTTCGCTAGGGTTTTCACTGACAATATTGATAGATGTCATCATGCACGCCAGGAAACGGTGCTGTTTAATAAACACCGACCTGGGTCAAACAAACCGAACCCGGGGGCTCTCTAGACGTAGCGATGGAGGCCTATGACAGTTCCGGTGTATGCGACCACATTTTGTTGTATATCCTGGATACCCCAAAGAAGAAATTTCCCCAGTCCTGCACGCCCTAGATAGGAAAGATCTGATTAGCACCGTTAGCTCCATGGGACTGAAAATTACAATCGAGACCAACCTCACCACCACGGACTTCTTAGACGCCACGCTCGACTTGGGCTCTGGTACATACAGACACTAACTCAAGCCAAGCAAGAGGGTGGCACCCACACATCCTGTTCAGAAACCTAGTAAGAGGATCTCGAATCTATCTTCTAGACGAGAAATCTTCGATGCAGCAACGCCTTACAATAACGAGGCCCTAGCTGCTAACGGCCGCAGAAGCAAGAGCCACTGAAATATCATTTGATTTATATCCCCATTCTCCTTCAACGTGAAACGTGTGTAGGAAGGATATTCCTTAAGCTAGTATATAAGCACGTTACAGAATCACATAACCTATACGTCTCTTTTAGCTGCAACCCCAGTTTTAAAAAGTATTTTAATAAACGCCCCTAGGCCACGAGTGGAGGCGGGATGCTCATGCAGGGACTACATCAGATGTCCAGTGGGAGGCCAGTGCGAAAACAAGGGAGTCGCATACGAAGCTGAGATAGTAGCAGCAGTAGATTTTTCAGTAGCATGAATAAAAGTAATAATGGTAACTGTTGCAACTTTAGCAGAGATAATAGAAGCACCGTCGCTAATTATAATGCTAGTAATGGTAACAATAAGAAGAAGAACAACAACAACCACTATAACACCGATAACAGCTCCGACAACGATGATGGCTATAGCAGCATCAACGGGGATACTAGCAACGATAACATCGCCAACACCAGCAGCACCGCCACCAACGATGTCCCCTACGCCAGAACCAGCAACAGCGGAAGTAACAAAGTCAACATCAAGAGAAGCAGCTATGACAACAGCAGCATTCGAAAATACATCGGATGTTCCGGAAATATCTTCAAGCAGTGCCTCTCCAACTGCAAATCCTCATTTAGGTTCTCGGAGAGACGTTATATCACGTCCTTGGCTAGCCACGTGTGACACCTGAAGGACGAAGGGGCTCGACATGTAATCACAAGGTAGATCGTAGAAAAACCGAGTCCCTACATCAACGGGAGCAAGCGTTGCATAGGTGAATGGGCGATGATATTAAAGAATTCCCTCGACCTGGGGAACATCTTAAATTCCAGGATGGAAGCTTTCGGATCCTGATTACACTTCAGACGATTCCTACTACAATTCTGGAACCCAAAAGCTGACTTGCTGGATTCTGGGTATGGTCTAAGGGAGACAATCCCTTGACTTTGACCGTTCTTCTTTATCAGTGTGAATAATAAATAGCCACGGGGCCTTTTCTTCCTCACTTTCAAATAGAGGTAATACGACACAGGCCATTAGTGTCTGACGAGATGTGTGTAAAGCTAAGCGCTTTATGGACGCGAAATCTCGGGTAACCCTATAAACCAACCATAAATATCTTTATCTAGGTATTCTACTGCTCCATAAGAGTGCTTCTCATTCGATTTATGTTTTATTATGATATATGTGTGTGTGTGTGTGTGTGTGTGTGTGTGTGTGTGTGTGTGTGTGTGTGTGTGTGTGTGT
>NC_068982.1:153024733-153028216 GCF_001194135.2 Octopus bimaculoides | reverse complement strand
TATATATATATATATATATATATATATATATATATATATATACACACACATACATATATACATATATAGGTGTGTGAAAGAGAGAGAGAGAGAGAGAGATAAGACTGTTATATATTTATGTAAGTGTATCTTTGTTTGAGTGCAAAGAAGAAGAGAATATTTGCATGTACATGTGTATGTAAGTATACGTATATGAGAGCATGCGTCCGTGTTTATGTTTCCATCGGTGAAAGTAGCATCATTCTTTTACGGTTTGTAAATATGACGCGCAAAACGTGTGGTTTAACAAATAGCGACAATAAAATAAATGCTGATGCTAGTCTAATCGATTAATCCATCACAAGATGTTGCCCCACGGTGACTGCAAGCCGGTGAACGGAACAAAGGAGCAAATCATTAGACGATGTTGACATTTTTATAATGACCTTTTTATGCATGTTCATCTTTTTGACTCATTTTCACTCCAAACTTTTGAAGAAACCTTTTTATTTTGTGTTAAAATTCCCAAGCACCATTTCTGTCATTTCTAGCTTCTTTTACAATCGCTAAAATCGGTACATTTGAAATATCTGTAATTTTAGGCAGTATCCTTTTTTTTTTCTGTTTTTTTTCTTTTTTTTTCTTTTCTTTTTTTCAAATTTCTATAACGATATTCGTTTGGTAATACACAAAGCTTTCTTTCTGCTCAAAATATCAAACTACGTCCCATTTTAAGATGACTCAAATGAAATGAATTTTCATATTTCCTGCCATTTGTAGATTATCCTATAAAAGTCTTTGACTAAATACTGTATTTGATCATTAAACATCAGACTTTCTTTCGCAATTTAAATTGTGGTGACCACATTAAATAAATAGACCCCATTCAATTCTTGTTCTCCACAAAGTCTCTCAATTTCTGCGTCAACCTTGTCAAATTCTCCAATTCCTATTGAACGAGCTACATTAATTACGTCTCAATTTAAATAGTTGTTCTTCTGTTTGCGTCACTACGATACTGAACTAATTCAGGCAAAACGGCCTTCCAATGAGAATTTACAGTCGTTTTATTTACTTGGCGAAATTTTATTTCGATGATAAATTACTTTGTTAAGGATATTAAAACTGTCTTTTTTACCTATATTGTCCAGAATTTAATATATTTTGTCTTGAAATTACAAACTATGCCTTGATAAGTGATATACATTTAGTGGTAAAAATAGGATTTTAACAATAGGATGTTCTAAATTGCAGGGTTGTGATGGAGCATTATAAATTAATATTACAATCTTAAAATCAATCCTATTCCCTGCAGTGGAAATTTCAAGTTAAGAAGCAAAATATTAATGAAACTAATTTTCTACTATTGCAGCAGTTGTCCGGGATTTTATATGTGCATGTCAATGAACTAAGACGTTATTTATATTCAATTTTCTCTTTACACATGGATTTGAAGGCCTATCAATTAATACTTGCATTATAAAACACTTAACTAATCCATCGTAATGCGATGCCTCTTTAGATGCTTTCAATCTTCGAGCGATTTTTTTTTCCTTTGGGCATAACAGTTATTTTTTGTTACTGTCTTCCAGAGTGAACTACTTTCATCATCATTAAATATTTGTTTTAAAAAAAAAACAGGAAGTGTAGCTATTCTAGGTAAATGTGGACAAAAATCCATCCGCAGTTCTTTTAGCTCTTGATCCACCTTTTGCAATGCACGTAAATATCGTCGAAAATAATGTCGATTTTGCTAGTTTTTTTTTTAATCTCTTTTTTTTTTTAATATCAATGTTTTACATAATAGAATGTTTTACTTCTGCTAGTGACTTGATAAAGAATTCATACTGCCATTTTTTAAAGTAGTTTCTTTAGAAATCGCCTCAGGAACTGCCAGCGAGAATATTTAATACATCTTGGCCTTGTTGAACCTCTTTAGTGATGGTTAATCGCAGTCAAATATATACCTAGAGAAGGATTGGTCGGCTCTGATATAGAAACGGTGAATAAAACATTTGGTGGTATTACGATTAGACACCCGGCAGAATGGAAATCCGATATATGCAATTAGGGTAGTAATAAATTAAAATAACGCCCTATGTAGCATGCTTAATCTATATACACTGTTGATAGGTCACTTACAACTCGGATTTTGTCTGGCCATTGCATTCAACACGCAGATGTAGTAAAGGTGTCATCGCTTCAGATTAGAATCTTTTTTCTGGCATGCTGAGTATGTAGTAGTGTAGTGATATCCGTTTCTGGAATTCAATGACATACACATGTGTTACTGAAACATAAGTGCATGTCTGTATTTATATCAATTATTAGTTCCATAAGTTGTGGATGATAGAAACATACAACTAATTCAGAGTCGGTTTCAGAAGTTTCGAAAGGTTTGCAAGTGTCTATGATGTCAACATTCCTAGGGTTGCATGTGTATGTAAGGAACAGATCGAGTTTCACAAATTTTGATACAATAAACAAGACTTTATAATATTGTTACTTGCACCTAGGATTTTGCAGTTGTTGATGGGGTGGGGGATCAAACACCCGGCTTCGTTTGGTTTTGTGTCATAACAAGTTATTTTAAGTTGATAGTTATTATTACTCCTTTTAATAGAAAACATAGCATGCTATATTTCTTAGTTTCTATCCTCTAGTGATAGGAGATTTGGATCATCTTGAGCTCTTTTCCTTCTTCATATTCTGCATTCTCAGTGGAGGCGCAATGACCCAGTGGTTAGGGCAGTGGACTCGCGGTCATAGGATCGCGGTTTCGATTGCCAGACCGGGCGCTGTGAGGGTTTATTGAGCGAAAACACCTAAAGCTCCACGAGGCTCCAGCAGGGGATGGTGGCGAACCCTGCTGTACTCTTCCATCACAGCTTTCTATCACTCTTACTTTCTGTTTCTGTTGTGCCTGTAATTCAAAGGGTCAGCCTTCTCACACCGTGTCACGCTGAATATCCTCGAGAACTACGTTAAGGGTACACGTGTCTGTGGAGTGCACAGCCACTTCCACGTTAATTTCACGAGCAAGATGTTCCGTCGATCGGATCAACTGGAACCCTCGATGTCGTAAGAGACGGAGTGCCAACATTCTGCATTCTCTATACCTGTTCCCTATTGCATTTCGTTGCTCTGCTCTAAATCCCTACCTGTGTTTTCTTAGTCTCTCTCGAGCTATTTCGCAAGCTCTGAGTATTTTTCAGTTTTACAGTTACTTATTTTAACATTGAACATCAGCTAATTAATTTTTAAGAATCTAATATTCAACACAATAACGTATAATGAAAACAATTAGCCTTATTAAAGCTATAACAGAAATAATAGAAATGTAAGTTACTTTGCAACGAAGAAACGAACGAACATAATGTCTGTCTTCAATGTTTTCTTATTTAGCAGACGACAATTATTTGCTATGTGGCGTATGCGTTAATTTATTTAATAATTTTTAAAGTATAATTTTCACCCAATAAAGAAAAATCTTATATATATATA
>NC_068982.1:153023162-153023811 GCF_001194135.2 Octopus bimaculoides | reverse complement strand
TATATATATGCACACATACACACCTGTACTTGTAAGGGATAACTACGTATGTATATGTTACTAACCACCAGTATTCTCATTTCTCTTCTCACCTTAACTCTCTCTCTCTCTCTCTCTCTCTCTCTCTCTCTCTTTCAATGCACTTCTCACCCTTACACCTCCACTTCAACTAACATTTGCTACTTCTTAGCCTTGTCTTTTCACACTTTTAACATTCGTATCTGGTTTTATCTCCTTATTGCTTACAAACATTACTAACAACCTACAAACACACGATTGGACCTCCCAGCATAATCACAAATACACACATTTACACACATTTCCTCAAACGTGCACAAATATGTATCATGTGCGTGCATTACTACTCAGACATTTGTTTTACTCATTTCTCACCAGATCCTTTGTTAGAACAACAAATATAATCCACCCGCTTGAACTGAAAAGTGTGAAGACCTTGTGTTAAATTACACAAATATTACTTCCACCGTAGTCAACTTTACTTTTCATCCTTTCGGGGTCAATAAAATAAGTACCAGTTGAGTACTCGAGTCGATGCAGTCCTCCTTGAAATTGCTGGCCTTGTGCCAAAATTTGAAATCACTGCTTATGTATATGTATATATACATATGTATATATATATATATGTATA
>NC_068982.1:153019672-153021119 GCF_001194135.2 Octopus bimaculoides | reverse complement strand
ATATACGTCATGAAACGTATACAACAAAAAGTACGAAGCACGAGTACATGGAACATGAAGTATTATTTCGAGCAAAGAAAGACAATGGAAAACAAAATAATCACCATAAAGAATGACCCTTCATCAGTTGTTGGTTGTTTCTCTCGTCTCGTATTTTGAGAATTTAACAGCAATATACGCTTTCGATAAAACAGTTGCTCCCGTAAAGCAAATTAAATAAGATTTGGGATTTTCTGGTGAGTCAAAATAGGTAATACACACGCAGGACAGTGAAACAATCAGAAAGGGCTGCTAAGCCTAAAGTAGATTGTGGTGACCAACACGTAAATCAAGCTAGGACAGGAAACAAACAATAACATGTCTTCCTTGTTCCAGCTACAACTGAAAGAAAGAAAAATGACCGATGGTCACGTGGGAGCCACGTGAACAAGAGAGGAGGAGTGAGGAGGAGAGAGTGACAGTGTAATAGGATAGAATGGATACAGCAGAGGAGGTACAAGTACAAGAGAGAGAAAAAACGAAAAGGTAAAAATATCGTATAGAGTACGCATCAGAATTATTAAGATAAAACTTACTTGGAAGAAGATGCACGGCGTTCAATCATATAATAATATAAATTATATATATATATATATATCTTATTTATATATATATATTTCTTATTTATATATATTTTACTGCTTTATATTTCCATGACCCACATTTTACTTCCCTAGTCAATGGGCGTTCGTGGTCCTGATCTTCCTTTTAACGTTTTAGTGTTTTGATTGTGTAGTATTGAGATTATTTGAGTAATATTTCTCTTCTCCATCATAAATAACCCTTCAAGCACTCGTTAATATTGCCAGAGTATTTCAAATGTCCTTTAGCAGTAAGCATCTAAAACCTGAGAACAGTTGAGCTTCAGTACCCTCTGTATCTTTCTTTTAATTCTTCTATCAAATCTCCCATGTGCAGCACAAACCTACCACCCCACTGTACTCATTGACCACCGGGTCTAATCTCCTATTTAACTACGATGGCTCAAAGATTACAGGATATCTACCGATCACACTCCCAGGGACACCCGATTCACTCCAGGCGTTTCAACAAGATAAACAAGATCAAATGAACAAGATTTATATTATATTGTGCCAATTTTGTGAGAGCGAGTATTTTCTTCTCTTCATAATGATGTTTTATTTTAAAATGTATATAGCAGAAAGTAGATACATACGTTAAAGATATTCTTCAAAATATCAAAGATTATATTTGAAATATATACAAATAAAATTGTAACAAACTTAAGAAATTGAATTTTAAATCATTTGAATACTAAAAAGACTTCTGATTCAGTATCTATACGTAAAGAAAATACATACGCACACCTAAATATAAGTATACAAGTATACATACATACATACATACATACATACATACATATGTATATACATATATATATATATAA
>NC_068982.1:153014867-153019560 GCF_001194135.2 Octopus bimaculoides | reverse complement strand
TGTGTGTGTGTGTGTGTGTGTGTGTGTGTGTGTGTGTGTGTGTGTGTGTGTGTGTGTTTGTGTACATATACCTATCGGAAATGTCTTGAACCAAAGTTCAAGAAAACAAATGTTCAAAAATATCAGTAATATATGAGTGATTATTTTATAGATTTATTGTTGAAGAAAATCATCTGAGATTTTGCTTATTCAAATAGCTCTTCAGAAACTGAAATATCTTAAATATGTAAACGTTGCAAAATTATTTCAGAGCCATTTTTGTGATTCAAACTTTCAGAACAAATTTGATTTATAACAGCATAATCCCATGTACAAAATTCTAGACGTAATATAATGATTTAAAATCTGACATCACCACAGCCACCTCATTTCTTTACATTCACCTTTATAAAGATGATAGACTATCAGTATGGTATAGAGATATAAAAGCAAATTTAATCCATTTCTATAAATACTTCAACTTTAGTATAAAGTACACTTTAAAAGTCCTATACTCACAAGCGGAAATTAGTTCATAATTCCTATTCAAACCTGAAATAGTACAGAAATCTCAAGGTAATTTATTATTATTATAAAATTTAATCTTTACTGGATTTTTATTTTCTGATCTCTAAAGCTCCAGGTATATGGTTAAATTTCCGTTGTATTTGTTCTATCTAAGTTCTAAGACAAATGAGTATGTATGAAATCTAGACTTAAATATATTGACTGTTAAATTGATATAAGTCCTATTAGTCATGCGTGTGTTAACCGTACATTTACATCCTAAGTCATTAATTTAATAATTTTCACCTACTGGGTAATTATTGCTATTAACATAGTAGCAATTTGCATTATAACTACAGCCAGCAACCAGTTGTATTATCGTTACTACGTGTTAATCAAACAACTTTCGAAAATATAATATTTTAATCAAATTTAGGGGTTGCAGAATAAGATAATGTAACAGTATTTTATATGCTTCTTGAACGTGTATAGAAGATTCTGCGTAAAGACGCGGCTGCTTTAAATGAAAGTGGGGGGTTTCTCAAACAATATGCTAAATCAATTCTCCACATATTTGCACTTGAAATTGATATGATAAAGGCGTTCCTTTAAACCACCACAAGCGAACATCTCATTAAAATAATTGGAGATATATTTCCAAATTTACTCGTTAGGTTTAAAGGTCAGGTTGGTGTGTTGCTCCGAGCAACAGAGCTTCCATCTGCGCACATTTCTTTCGTTAACTTGAGAGGCTATGATAGAAGGCATTGGCCGAAGGTTTGTAGAGGAGTGGAAGAGAATATAAATCCACGTGTATAACAACAATCGATATTTAAACCCTTAACTCTGACACGACGTTTTACATAATATTCTGAGTACTTAACAAATATTAGATATTCAAACTCTGGGGTTACTTTTTAACAAATTTGTAATTATTGGACAGTTAAACTCTTGTTACAGAGATATTCTTTTTGTTTTAAATATCTACCTCTCCAATACGGTTAGGATTGTTGGATCTTCGAACCCTATTGCTCGTATTGTTCTTAAGATGTAAATTGTACTAGATTGCATTCGAACTACAAATCTTTACCTCTAAACTGAAAGAAAAACTGTTACCATTCACCAAGCCTGTTGACAGACATACATTCGTCAATACTCTAGTAACCTTATTACACTCAGTTTTTATCATGTTATTGCTGTTGTTACTTATTCCATATCAGATTACATAGGTATACAATAAAAAAAAGAAGAAAAAAAAGCACTTTAACTCAGTCCACACCGTCTCCTATCAAAACATAGTCCTTCAACATTTGCATTGCCCACTGTATCTTCCCTTAGTGTTATTTTAAAATGCTAGTATTTTTTTCAAGTCAAATTACCGCAAGAGTAATCTCTCAATAGCTCAACGTATATGACGCTGCGTTCTTTGTATTTAATTAAAATGTAAGTCCCCTCTGAAATGCTTCCATGACCACAATAAACTTCCATTTAAATCTAACTTCAATAATTCAATTTACATTTTGGAGTCGCAGATTGCAGAGCAGTATCCTTATAACTGTGAAAGAAACCTCAGCTCATAGACCTGGTCTGAATGACTATGGCAGTGCAACAGGGTGGACTCCCTTAGAGGCAGTGAACAAACAGGTAATGATATGGAAAATCTCCTCACTAAGCGTATCACCAGTGAAACAAATTTATTTCATATAATCTCACGAAAAAATACTGTACCATACTGAGTTTTTCCTTTCAGTTTTAATGATGATGATGTATCATACTCTTGCTGTACAATATATCGCCACTACATAAAACCAAGTTATATTCGTTGAAATCTCTTTGTGATGAATAAACAAATATATCAATCGATTGCGAAAGACAGATGAATAGAGAGAGGGAACAAGCAATCAAATCAACAGACATAAACAACTCGTAGAAGGGACGACAGGCATCGTTAAAGAAATGTATGAACATATATACGTATAGACACAGGCATATATATATGAATGCTGCAGTTATAAGATCATGCGATATATATACATCCGACATTATCAATGAATCTATGTCTATGCCTGTGAGCTTGTGTGCGTGTGCGTGCGTGTGCATGTGTGTGTGTGTGTGCGTGTGTGTATGTTCCTTGTATGTGTTTGCGGTGTGTGTGTGTGTGTTGAGCTCTGATTTTCTATTTGACTTTCATTATCTACCACGTTCTTAAATTCCTTTATTTCTTTAATTTTGTCTCTCATATACAGAAAGATGGAGATAAAATGTAAGAGAGAGACTGCGGAGAAAGAAACTGGAAGGGAAAAAAAACGTGTTAGGTAATAAAAGACACATCGTAAACCAAAAAAAGGAAAGAGCAGAGAATGGAAAAAAGTAATGTCGGAAAAAATGTCGGAAAAAAGGAAAGAGGAAAGAAAGAGGGAATGAAATACAGGGGAAATAAACTAAGTAAGGACACAGTAACATAGTAAAAAGACTGCTGAAGACAAAAATCTAATAATGGTGGAGATAAGCACAATCATGTATTTTTTTTTTTTTTTTTATGGATAACGATATAGGACGGTCCTCTTCATTCTAAAATGCAAGTCATATATATGAATGTCATAATAATTCCACTTTGAATATATTTTGTTAAATGTATCATTTTTTGTTGTCTATTCTAAAGGCTTCAACGTGACTGTCAAACTATTTTAATAAATCGAACGATGACTTTAAATTCACCGGGATGTCTGATTTAGCTTACTGCACATCCGTTTCGTAATAACGAAACGGGAATTTTCCTATTAAAGTTGAATTACTTTTCAGTTTGTTCATTTGGAAGAATTTCAAAATAATCACCCGGAACCATTTATTTTTTTCTTTTACGAAAATCTCCTTCGATTCCTGTTTTAAATATCCGGGATTCCCAATCTTGGCATTATTTTTCATGTTATTCTTTGAGATATTGTTGCTCCTTTTTTCTTTTCTTATTTCATATACGAGTGAATGGTAGTATCATAACTTTTAATCAATGTTGTTCATTAACGTTATTTAAAAGAGATGGATATGATTATAATGACTTTGGTTGCGACTTCTAGCAGATGGAGTAATTGCGCCAAAGCTCCATTGTGATATGATATAATCAAATTATTCATTTAATTAAAAGAAACATGATAACTTCGACGACAACGACGAAAAGAATGATGATGATGATGATGATGATGATGATGATGATGATGATGATGATGATGATGATGATGATGATGATGATGATGATGACGATGACGACGATGACGACGACGACGACAACGACGACGACGACGACGACGACGACGACGACGACGATGGTGGTGGTGGTGGTGGTGGTGATGATGGACAAGGACCTTGTTACCCAGTGGGGAACCAGGCCGGGTCGAAAGATCTGCTGCTGGAACAAACTCTCAAATACACGTAACCCGAACCAGGATAACCCTAATTCTAGACCAGTAGTGACACCACCTAAAGCAAAACATACAGAATTATAGAGACGTGTTGGAAGATTTCTATACAGCCCAACTGAACCCAAACAATAACCTCATTGTACAAACATACACTTCATGGAGAAACTTAGTAGGCAACGAAGTGCGCAGATATATAGGCGCAAATAAATTAAGTAATGTATGTAGAGACGTAATTAAGAATAAATGTTTAACTGACGCTGAAATTAGCAAAATTAGGAGACAAATATCTCATGGTAGACAAAATGAAAACAGCAACAATGCAGATGAAATAGATAACAGATGCACAGAACCCAGTGTACGAGCAGTACATCCTAACGAGGAAGCTAAAGAAAGAATAGCGAAGAACAGATATGCGGTAAAAGAGGAGAATGTAGGCCTACCTCAAGAATTCCAGAATAGAGATGAAAGAGAATTTAAGGTGAATAATAAAGAGATCATAGAAGCAAAAGAAGTTATTATGAGAGAACTCAGCAAGACTGAATTTACTAGCATGATCAATAGAGAACCGCTACGAAAGCTCTCAAACAGCATAAAAATAACAACACAGTCATGACATCCTCTTAGATTTTAAGAAATAAAGGAAATGACCTTAAACAACCTGATCTATTACACTGCTAAAGTTGTAACTGCGCAACAAGTTATCAGAGCGACACAAAAAAGGACTAACCATGTCAATAGACCGGATAAGTGGAAAGTATATACATATACATATATATATATATATATATATA
>NC_068982.1:153011549-153014710 GCF_001194135.2 Octopus bimaculoides | reverse complement strand
TGTGTGTGTGTGTGTGTGTGTGTGTGTGTGTGTGTGTGTGTGTGTGTGTGTGTGTGTGTGTGTATGTATGTGTATATACATACACACGCACACACGGTGTATGTGTGAAGGAGGGATTCTTTCTTCCATGATAAATCAACAGAAAGCTGATTTATCATGGAAGTAAGAATTGTGTCTAAATACTATGTTTTTCAGGATACATTTATGACGAAGTGTAAGAGTCCAGACATTAAATTCCTTACACGTCACGCCAACCGAACTTATCGATCTCATTTACCAACGCAATTACAGACTATTAGATTTCGAAGCATGTAGTCGCTAATTCTCCTTGGCTATCAAATTGTACTCTATATAACTGTGAACCTTTGAATTACAAGCTGTTTCCCTTCTACAAGGGCAAAACAATCATCACCAATTCGTACATCAACTAAGGAGACTTAGTAAATATTCAGAAAATCTTAATATATCGGTGCAGGCGTGGTGTGTGGTAAGATGCTTGCTTCCCAACCATATGATTTAAGGCTAAGTTTCATCGCGTGGCACCTTGGGCAGCGTCGGGCCTACTGTAGCATCGGGCCGACCAAAGCCTTGTGAGTGGATTTGGTAGAGGGAAGCTGAAAGAAGCCCATTTTATATGTGTGTGGGGGTGTGTGTTTGTGTTTACGTTCCTTTGAATTAGTGGCCGATAGAATAAGTACCAGGTTTTAAAAAATTACTGGGGTCGATGTATTCGTCAAGAAATTCTTCAAGGCGCTACTCCAGTATAGCGGCAGTCTAATGACTAAAAGAAGTAAGCCATAAAAGATAAAGCTTATTAAAATTTGAACAACTACTCCTCACAGAAATGGCGTAAATGCAGGTAGAAATACAACAGCACAATCATAGACGTTATACATAAATATATAAGGAACTAAAAGACTTTCTCTTGCATACGCACACAAAGATACACAGACACACACTCATACGCATGTGTGGGTAGGTGTGCGTGCATGCCATGCTTTAACACACTCAACGTACAAAGAGAAAGATAACTTTCGCCCACATACATACACCATACACAGGCACACTGTTTGGTCACAGACACACATACACAAGTGCACACAACACATGAAAAAACGCACATCAACTGCTACACAACACATACACACACGTCAGAGTCTCTCACCCCTATTTACACATACCCACTAACTCACAGACGCCAATTCCTGCATACACACACATGCACGGGCACGTTTTCTTGTTGGGATCACTAGCACTTTATAATCTCCCTTTCATTCAATCGCTTTTTTTATTATTATTATCTCCCTTTCTATCAACCTCTTTTTTTTCCCATTCATCATCATATTGGACCTCGCCGAGATTTTTCATTCTCTCTCTTTTTATTTTCTCTGTTTTCCTTTCTGTTGAAGTGCGTAGGCTCGAAGCGTAAAAGACTCCTTCATTTTTCCCGAACATCAAACTAATACAATTGCTTTGTGTTCATATATCTGTCTTCGTCTTTTGCGGTTTACTGTTCAGTAGACTACACACAGCGGGTTATGTGAGAAACATTGTATCTCAGTGTTCAGATCCAAAAGCTTTAGCAAATTTTTCTAGTTTATTAAAAGACGTGGCAGATACGGAAAGATGTATTTCTTGTGAAATATTGGACAGGTTATTCTGTATCTATTTCTAACCGGTTCTCTTAACCATTACCGTTAGAGATCTCTCGCTGATTTTTTTTTTTACTTGTGCAATGTTTTTCGTGATCTTAGCTGCTTCTGACAACGCAATTCCATTTGGCAGTATTTTATAATTGGGAAGTTATATTTCTCTTCCTTGGTTTAGCAGAGCAGAAAGAACGACTATTGACTTTACAAAAGTAAGGGCTTAAAGAGTTAATAGAGAAAACATGTTCACATCACTAATGCTGAATGAATTGATTTGAGAATTATATGGTTGATAGAAGTGACGATAATAGTGTCATGGAAAGGATCGGAAGCAAACAGTGTATAACGTTAAAACTGCAGAGAATAAACTGATAAATGAACAGGAAAGTAAATTCAGAAAGTGAGGATGGAAATTCGGAATTAGGACACGCCCCTTCCGTAACATTCAATTTATTTATTTATTTATTTATTCATTTATTCATTTATCTATTTATTCATTCAAAATTTCTACGGATTTCTATGGCTTATGCTTTGGAGATTACGATCTTGTAAAAACAAAATTCTAATTTTTCAATTCTTTGCCACAACCCTTCCTTAAAACTTTATCTAATTTTAATTTTGTCATTGTTTTCTATAATTTTGCCTTGAATCATTTTTTGAAACAGAAAATTACGATGATGATATTTTAGATATTTTTCCGTTTCATTTCTCACCCTCAAATTTCTCCATTAGGTCGGATTATTTTTCATTTCTGACCTTTAAAATTGTTTTCTGAATTGTTTTGAACATAGTAGTTTATAAGACAAAAAAATAAAATAAAACATTCACAAATTATGATTTTAACTCCATTTCCGTAGGTTTTTTTTGTGTGGGTTGGGTTGTCTTCAGCAATTAATATTCGATAACACATTTAAAAAAAAATTACCACTACAAAACACAACGATGCCTCTAACAACACACGCTTAATAATAAATTCTTACACAGGCATAAAATCAGTGGTACGTTGGGTAGAAATAATCGAATTAATCGATACCAGCGCTGAATAATGATTATTTATTGGAAGTGTTCTTTCACTTTATGCAATGAAAGTAATCTCACTATTGACAGTGTGGAACATTTTTAATTTCAAATATGCAAAAAGAAAAAATAAATTAGAAAAACATTCCGTCGCATTTTATATGTAATTCTGTCTAACAAAAAAAAAAGCTGAAAGTTATTACGGATAGAAATAAGTAATATCATTTTATAACCATGTTATAATTAATGTATCATATATCATATTTCAAGCTTAACAATTTCAGAGATATAATCAAGTCTACCCACATTATTAAACCTTGACCACTCAACGGTAAAGAAAACTCATCATGTTAAAGCGTTATCATCAATCGCAGCCACGTAGGCCTTCTCCCTCTCTCTCTCTCTCTCTCTCTCTCTCTCTCTCTCAGTCACTCACTCACTGTCTCTCTCTCTCTCACTCACTCACTCACTCACTCACTCTCTCTCTCCCTCTCT
>NC_068982.1:153005443-153010318 GCF_001194135.2 Octopus bimaculoides | reverse complement strand
TATATATATGCATACATACATACATACATACATACATACATACATACATCCATACACACTCACACGTATATTTGTGAGTTCAGAAATGCACATATGCACAAGGAAAAAATTTGTCTACGTGTTTGTGTGAGAGTGTAATTGAAACAATTCCTGCTTTGAATGTCTACTAAAGTGTAACTATATTGTCTATAAATTACATGCGTGTGTCGACATTCTGCAAATGAATGAATGAGAATTGCTACCTAAGAAAATTACTTAGATGAATGAAAAAATTGCGAATTTTTTTGCTTTCATTGAAATTCTTTCTTTGCGTTAAAAAGTGCTTAAGTAGAGCGAAGGAAAAAATGTTTAAAGCAAAAACATTTACATATCACACTAACTCTGTATTTTTCTAATTAGAGGAGTAAGACGTAAATGAAAGTGTAGTAGTAAATTAATATCTCAGTATTAAATAAATGAATAAAAGTGTATGAAGCTCTGTCTACGACTCAAAAATGTAAGGAAGTGGATGCTAAGAAACCTATTAGTGACATACTAATTAAATTGAATAATAACATGGTGTACGAAAAAATGAAAAAATACACTAAACATTACATTTTTACTACGAATCTTCGTCAATATCATGATGGAAACAGAAAGCATTCATTTGTATATGCAAAGTCTCAATTTCAAACAAAGAACCACTATAACGACTATAGACAGCGCTTCGCGTATTATATTTAATTAGGAAATTAGAAATGATAAAGTTTTAATTTACATTTAGAGACAAAGTTTGCGGTATTAGCTTCTGTAAAAACAGAGCTGACATACAGACACATATATACATGATGGAAGTAGCGGTAGGCGTCAACTCGATTTCGATGATAACCAATTTCTCATTTGAGCCAAATGGTTGTAACAAGTTTCATAGCCTTTCTGCATAGGCTTTTAAATGTTTTTTAATTTAAAGCAGGACATAGTTCTCAAATGTTGCCAGTTATGAAACAGATATTGGTCCATTAAAGAGAAAGTATAACCATAGAAAGTATTAAAGCCTGCATGAATATGGCTCAACGAATCATCGCTGGCTGTCTTGTAATGACTCAGGCAGTAATCTTCAAAAGAGGTAAGCGATGTTTTCCGCCGAATATTTTGGCTGAAGATTCTAGAATGATGGTTAACAGCAATAAAAGCATATATAATATATCAAATTCCAGTGAACTACTTAACCGTCTAAAGGAGTCTATGTTGTTTCTTGCAACGAGGTTTTCTTTTAAATAACACTGCAATAACCTTTACATGTAATGTCCAGTAACGCATATTAATTGTATTCAATTCTTAATTCCCCTGTACCATCTTCATTATATTATCCAGCAAGTTATATACACATGACTCCTAAACGTTGTGTTCATTGAAGATTGATTCATTAATTTATTAAAAGTGCATTTGTGAAACAACGATGCAGGCTAATAAAACATTTGAGAGCCCAACTTTTGTGTGGTCATTTTCTACAAATGCAAACTTTCTAGCTTGTGAACAACCGAAGAATATATAAAGTTAATGAATATCTTTGTGAATGCTTTACCTGAAGTCCATAAAAAAAAACATAATAATTAATCTATGTATGTAGAATCGCAATGGCCCAGTGATTAGGGCAGCGGACTCGCGGTCGTACGATCGCGGTTTCGATTCCCAGACCGAGCATTGTGAGTGTTTATTGAGCGAAAACACCTAAAGCTCCACGAGGCTCCGGCAGGGGATGGTGGCGAACCCTGCTGTACTCTTTCACCACAACTTTCTATCACTCTTTCTTCCTGTTTCTGTTGTACCTGTATTTCAAAGGGCCAGCATTTTCACACACTGTGCCACGCTGAATCTCCCCGAGAACTACATTAAGGGTACATGTGTCTGTGGAGTGCTCAGCCACTTGCATGTTAATTTCACGAGCAGGCTGTAAAGTTGATCGGATCAACTGGAACCCACATTGTAACAGAGTGTCACGACGACGAATCTGTGTATAATTGGTGTCCTATTTCTATGCTATATATATAGGCGAGTGTGTGTGTCTGTGTATGCGTTTACTGCACTTATTTCAATCATATATTCCATTACGATAATTAAATGTCAATTAAGATTTTATTGAAACAAACATTAACATTTATGGTGTATGCTAAACCTGATAGATCTAGCTTCCAAATCTTCCTGAAAGTACAGCCTACATAGTGGGACATTTCTACATCGTAGATGCCCCTGTTAGAAGTAACAGGTAAATCTTCCTAAAATCACTTCCTACAAAAAATTATCTTATTCACGATGTACAAAAGGGTAATAAAAACAGCAGTGAAACCCACTCAAATTACACCATTGTGTTTTCTTGTTTAAGTACATATGTATGCATGAGTCTACGCGGGACGATTGTAGTATTACTGTGAGAAATAGCTCTGCAATCAATCATCATTCTAGGGAATGCTCAGTCACAACACGAGCACAAAAGCATATTCTTCTAAAGAAGTGTTTTTACTGATATAAAGGGTAAAGGTTAAAGACCTTTTGTCAGGATTGACCATGGGATCGCATCTTGAAAGTTTCCCTCTGAAGCACAAGGTTGTTTTATGGAAGACCAGTAGTCACCCATGCATACCAGTCTCCCTCTCCACCCCACAGTGGAGTCAAGATAAAGACAGACTAATACAGCTTGGCACCAGTGATGTCGCAGGTCATTTCTACCGCGGAGTGAACTGGAGCAGCAGGAAATAAAGTGTCTTGCTCAAGAACTCAACCAGAAATCAAACTCACTACCTCGTGATTTTGAGCCCGACTTTCTAACTACTGAGCTAAGCACTTTTACTAATATATATATATGTGTGTGTATCTGCCTGTGTGTGTGTGTATCTGCGTGTGTGTGTTGTGCGTGTGTGTGTGATGGAATATATGAACCATAGTTCTAGAACAAAAAAACTGCTGTACTTCAGTGACTTGTTTTAGAGTATGGTATTTTATGTATGCGTGTGTGGTTGTGTGGTTTTCTCTGTGCGTGTGTACATTTGCATGGGCAGCTGTATCTGTGGGTGAGTCATTGTTTGTGTCAATATTTCTATAAATTTTTATCAATAAATAGAAGCTGTCGTAATTGGATTAAAATATTTAACACTATCATCCAATCAATCGAATTCTGAATCGATAAATCGTTTAATCTTCTTCCGGAGACATAGCTTTGCAACTATAATAAAATAATATACACATATAAGATAAATTTAATATCGTTAAACTACAGTTCGTAAAGACTTTCTAGTGACCTTAAAAACTACATTAAAACTTGATTAAATCATCTTAGTTTTTCTAATATACGCTGTGCCACAATGTCGCACAATAGGTACATTACACACATGTAACCAAACAAACGCCGAACACACACACACACACACACACACACACACACACACACACACACACACACACACACACACACAAACACACACACACACACCCACATATATATATATATATATATATATATATATACAAACCTATATACGCTAAATAAGTAGTTATTATCAAAATACTGAATATCTTTTTCTTAATGTATAGATATGTAATATATATATATATATATTATTCCACTAAACTTGGCATAAAGACCCCAATGTTTGTTCTCGCACGCACGTGCACGTACGCACGTACACACGCATACACATACACGTACACACACAAACACACACACACATACACGCACATAAGCACACACACATACACATTAATACATGTAATGTTGGCAGGCCGGAGTATATGCTAGAAAATACTACCACGTTCCTATTTATACAGCTTGAGAATCGGAAACATTAGTTTGAAGTTATTTAGATTTCGTTAAATTTGGAGTAAATGTTCGCTTCGGTTAAAAATTTATGTTCCAGCCGCTGCTTAATTTCGGTTAAATCCAGATTTGAAAGAAACCGGTGGTAGTGTGCATCAGCACGACTTCATCCATAGGAAAGTTTGAATATAACTAACTGTGAAATTCAATTACCGAGAGGTGTATAGAATCTAACGTTTTGGGTGTTACCCTTCTGCTAAGCGTGAGAGCGATCATTCTCGCTATCTCTCCTTCTTGTCCACTTTAAGGTGTGGACGCATATTCATAGTTTGGATTCTATACTGCTTATCTTAGTTGTTGAAGAACTAATTTACACTAATTGTTATTAGTTTAAAATTACTAAAAACAGAATTCTATATTTGATATTAAGTATTTGTACAGGGTGGTGGATTGGCAGATTCGGTAGCACGCCGGGCAAAATGCTTAGCAGCATTTCGTCAGCTTTACGTTCTGAGTTCAAATTCCGCTGAGGTCGACTTTGGCTTGCATCTTTTCAGCATTGATTAAATAAGTACCAGTTGAGCGCCGGGATTATTGTAATCGGCTTACTTACTTACTTACCCGCAATTGTTTGCTTTGTGCCAAAATTTGAAACCAATATTTATAGGTTGGTAGAATCAGTAGAGCATAAGGCAAAATGCTTTGTGATATATGTTTCGACAAATTGTACGTTCTTTTCTTACTGTCAAGGTCAAATTTCTCGTTTATCACTTGGCAGTCGATAGAATGAAGTCAATTACTGATGTCGATGACATTCACTAATCATGGCAGCTAAAATGTGCTGACATCGAATAAAAATTTGAAACAATTATTAACAATTTATTAAGGCGGCAAGTTGTCAGAAACAGTAGTACGCGGACAAAATGCTCACGTCTATAGCTCTTTTGTTAAACGGTCATTTTTCACAGGAACTTTCAATGGCCAGATAACTGAAGAGATGTTGGCGTGGGTTCCCACCCCGGCATCCGAAACTCGGAGGTTTATCATGGCTACCGAATAAGTGTCACATATTTTTACAGATATAT
>NC_068982.1:153000560-153003312 GCF_001194135.2 Octopus bimaculoides | reverse complement strand
TATATATATATATATATTTGTGTGTCTGTGCTTGTCCTCCTACCATCGCTTGTCAACCGTTGCTGGTGTGTTTACGTTCCTGTAACTTAGCGGTTCGGCAAAATAAACCGATAGAATAAGTACAAGGCTTACAAAGAATAAGTCCTGGGGACGATTTGCCCAACTAAAGGCGGTACTCCAGCATGGCCATAGTCAAGTGACTGAAACAAGTAAAAGAGTAAAAGAGAATATATATATATATATATATATATTATGAGGAAAAATCAAATCCAAGGCAGAACGAGCATCTCCAGTCATTTAGAATAATGTAATTAGGGTAAGATGAATATGAAGTCATACAGCCATTTCTGGGATAACCCAAGTGGTTGGTTAATAAATAAATATACCTAGCCTTATTGATGATACATGTCGTGTCGATAAATGAATATACGTGCCCTTATTGATGGTAAATAAATATACCTACCCTTGTTGATGATACATGTATTTACGTCAAGCATACTTTTATTAATATGCTTACACGAATAACAATTGTAATCTTCATGCATTCATCACTCTCTCACAAACATACACACGCACACACACACTCTAACACTACTGCACACAGATACCACACTCAGTAACATGCACCCTCCGCCATACTTCACTTAGGAGAATGATAGGAAATTGATATTCCACTTGGCTTTACATAAAGAAGCTCAACAGTTCAAAATCTATTGAAGCGGAATAAATATATAAAACAAGATTAAAAAGAAGACCGAAAGCAAAAGATCACTCGGACAAATGACAGCTACAAAGCATTGAGTTTTGTCTCCATTTATTTTTAAATACGCACAGTGTTATATATTTCGGAGTATATGATATTCGATCTAATTGATTCGGTACTTGACTGGTCTAAATATACTTACCGAGACACTAAAACAACAATGCAATGGCAGCAATGTAATGATTATGAAGAAGCAACAGGGTGAAATCAATCCGAGTGGTGTTAATAAGTAGAAGGATTTAGTTATGTTGGGGATCTATCGATTGAAATCAGCAATAACAGTTAACACCAGTTACCAATTTAATCGACTAAACACTCCTCCATTGAATATGTGGGTCTCTGCAAATGTTACAAAGTAAAAATAACTATTTTTGTTTGTCGAGCCCTACAGATCTTCCAGGACGTGGCTCGTCTTCTAGGCTGTAGTTTCCGGCTCGGAATTCCTGAAACTACCGCTGACACTGGCTTACATTTATTTTCCGATCCCCATATACTATATTAATATTCCTCGCACTTTCCGTTCCATTGCTGCCTTTATTGAACTCATAAGGTAAAATATGCCAGATATGCTCCTTTGTCACTTCCATTAGAGATTTGAAAAAATAGCTATTAAAATCGTACTGCACTCTTCAAAACTTGCACTAGGAATAAGCACAAGGTAAAATTACTACCTGTTTTTTATAGCAAGTTGATGGAAGTAGTTTATCCCGTCCCCTTCCGACTTTTAGTTCATGCAATTGAAAAAAAACGCATTATTTATGGGATGACCCAATATATATAAGTCTATTCATCGTTCTTTTGAGCGAACCGGTAATTTACAAGAACATAAACTCACGCCAGTTGTCAAGCAGTGGTGGGCAACAAACACATAGAAAGACGCACACACATGCATGCACGGACACTGGTACACACACACACACACACACAGACACACAGATAGATAGGTAGATAAACAGACAGACAGAAAGACTGACAGACAGACAGATAGATAGATAGATAGATAGATAGATAGATAGATAGATATAACAGGCTTAAACAGTTTCCATCTGTCAAATTCAGCCGGAGCTACAATGAAAGACACTTGACCAAGATGCTTCTTAGTGGGACCGAACCCGAAACCTTGTGGTCGCTAAGCGAGCTTCTTGATCACATAGCTATAAGGTGTATAATTTTGTTTGTATTCTCGTTTATTGTTTGCCAGCTTGTCAGTATTTTTTATAGTAGAATTCATGATTTGGAGTGTGTGACTGTTTGCTCTTATAGTCGTGAGCATATTTGTCCGTCTATATTTGTTGTAATTATATGTAAATTTGAGCGTATGTGAGAGTTGGTTCTTGTTCACTATGATTTCGTGTGAGCGTGTGTGCAAACTTAAAATATGTGTGCTTGTAATTTCATCGGTTTTTCTTATCAATAATTTTTTTTTATTCGGTATTTGTGTTCAAATAGTGTCCCAACGAATGAATCACTGGTTCACATAACATACTATATAACGTATAAGTTATACTAAATACGAGGCCTGTCTTGTTTTATGTTTGCAGTGTTTCTATGTGTATATTTACAGTGCGTGAGAATGAATTTATGTCTAAGTTGAATATGAGTGCGTATGAATTTGCTGTTTGCATTTTTGTACATTAACATATTGCCATTGTACGTGTATGTCATTATGTTTTGCGTGCGCATGTTGTTGTACCGTGTCTATGTCGTCATATGTTATATATTTATTACTGCATGTGCGTGTATGCTGTCAGTTTTTATTACCTGTTTTAAGATGTTTGTTTCTTTATTTTTTGAATGTGCTTACAGGGTGTTAGGATAACTGTCTGTTTTTGAGGCCGAATTGTATATATTTTATATTGATGAGTGTGTGTGTGGGTGATGCGCGCATAACATCTACGTCTATCTATCTATCTATCTATCTATCTATCTATCTATCTATCTATCTATCTATCCATCCATCTATCTATCTATCCATATATATATATATAT
>NC_068982.1:152993662-153000537 GCF_001194135.2 Octopus bimaculoides | reverse complement strand
TATATACATATATATATATATATAGATAGATAGATAGATAGATAGATAGATAGATAGATAGATAGATAGATAGATAGATAGATAGATAGATATAGATAGATAGATAGATAGATAGATAGATAGATAGATAGATACATAGATACATACATACATACATACATACATATATACATACACACACACAAACATACATGCATACAAACATACACACACATACATAATGCATACATACATACATACATACATGTGTGTGTGTGTGCATGTGCACGTGTGTGCGTGTGTACATGTGAGAGGAGAGAGATATAGAAGGAGGATATTGTGCGTGTTTATATACTGTTGGTTCTTATTTTTTATGATGGGTGTCGGCATCCAATTGGATGTTTATGTACTGTATGGTGTACGTTGCTCTTTGTCTTTCTTTCATACTGCACATGGACGTGTTTACAGTAAATTTGCGCAAGTTAAAGATTAATGTGCACGTGGGTTGGTTGGTTTTCCATGTGAATATGTGCTTTAAGGTGTTGTGAAACGTTTTGGGTTTATAGATTTTGCGTAGGTGTTGAGATAGTCTGTATATGTCTGTATGAAAAGATGATTGTGCGTGATTGGTCTCGATTTTCTGGAATGGTTCGTATAAGAATGTGTTATGGATGCAATCATTTAAGAATGTTACGTCTATACAGTTCTTTTCTCCGCTGATAGATGGAACTGTGTCTCAACTGAAATACAATGTTGTGTTTGAGTGTAAATTATTATTCATTATAATATTGATATTCGTACTAAGGTGAAGTGCTGGCAGAATCGTTAGCACGCCTCGCAAAATGTTTAACATCGATTCGTCCATCTCTACGCTTGAGTTCAAATTCCACAGAGGTTGACTTTGTCTTTCATCCATTCCGGGTAGATAAAATAAGTATCAGTTGAACACTGAGGTCAATTGAATCGACTTGGTTCCACTTCCCAAACTGCTAGTCTTGTACCAAAATTTGAAACCAATATTAGTATTTTCCGTGTATACACACAGTTATGTCAACAAGTTATGTCGTATGCTAGCTGTCACTTGTATTTGTGTATGTTAAGTACATGCCACTTTGAATTATATCCGTTAGCTCTATTTTCGTTTAAATTACGCAAATTTCCCTGGAGAGAAATGTTTTCTATTCTTTTTTGTATAAATCTTAGTCCTTTGGCTACAAGAGTTAAAGTCGGACAATTGCGTTGATGACGGCTGCTGAGCTAGAAAAGTATTTATGACTGTCCTGTTACCTCCAGACAATAAGCCTCTGCGTTTTGTCACTAACATGTTAATTTTAGAAAATTCTTGGTTCTTGAGGTGATCTCCCCTTCTTAAGTGGAGCTACTTTTAAGTATCTCTTGGTAATTATGATAAAATCTCTAGATAGTGGTTCTTAACCTGCTGGGTGTGTCCCCTGGGTTTGAGGGGTCAGCAATTTTCAAGGAGGGCGCGAGCCCTTGAAAAAAAGCAGGTATTTCTCTAATTACATTAGTTATTTTCTTAACGAGAGCATGGTCAAATAATGAGAAGTTTATGGAAAAATGCAAAAGTATTGTCGTATGCCTTTAGTTTTCTTATTCCACTGTTTTAGCTCCGCTTACCATTTTCTGTACTTATTAACCCCACTTCATATCCCTCAAAACCCTCACTAATTCTGAATTGTAGCTTTAACATTTACCATTATTTTGTAATTTATTTATTTTATTTATTTATTTATTTATTTATTTTGCAAGACTTAGGTTAAGACACACTGGTATAAAGCTTAGGCATTATCGTGTAAAGACAAACACCTTTTTTCTGTTAATAGATTATAAACAAATTTGATCCATAGTTCGTTCATGAAATAATGTGATTCTTGAAAATCAAGAGACATGCTGTAACATAATCAGTTCATTATAGTAACATACTAAGAAATATTAACTTAATTTTAAAAATTGAAAACTATTTTTAAATTTTAGCAAGATGAAAAGTATAATATAGTTAAAAATAGCAAGTAAAAGAAAAAGTATGTAATAGGTTCTACTATCGTTCAATTTGATAAAGTCTCAAAACAATTAAAACACGGATTGGAAAAAGAAAAGATTTTAACAATAAAACCAAAGTTTTTAATATTAAATGTTTATGTTAAAAATATAGTAAATTTTTTAATAACAAAATATGTTATAGTATAAAGCCAAATGTTAAACTAAAATTCAGATTTAAATATTACAGAATGTACTAGGTAAAACTAAAAGCTATGCAAAATCATTTCTTTTTTAAAAGAACTTCTTTTCATATTTTCGTACAAATAAATACAATATTTTATAATACATATTTTTCGTATAACTTTTCTTTTAACTTTTATTTCAAATTTTTGGTTTAAATTTTTCTCAGAGCCTTTTACTCCAAGCGTTCTAACTTGAGCCTTGACACTACCTTACACGTACCTTATCTTTTGTTCACATATTTGTTTTGTCCACTGCACATCAAATAGTTCTCAAGGAGTGCAAAGAAACGAAAGTATCTTGACGAATATATTAGATTTAGATTCGTGTCCCTCCATAAGGGTGACACAGACAGTGTGTGTTACAAAACTTTGAGCAATGATGGAATGCGACCCTCACGTTTGGAACGCCACTTTCAGACAACACATCCTGCTCTTGCAGACAAGACCCAAGGCATTCTTTGAAACAAAAAGACATTCCTTGAAGCAAGCTAAGTTGGACGGTATTGGGGCATTTCGGCAACAAATTTCAGTGGTTGTTGAGGCTTCCTATGAGATCGCCATGTTGATTGCAAAGAGCAAGAAGAGCCATAACATCGGAGAGTCTCTCATAGAACCAAGTCTACTCCGTGCAGCAGAACCTGTTCTGGGGAAATATACGGCAAACAAGCTTTCCCAGATTTCACAATCAAACGATACAGTCAAGGGAAGGATCAAGACACCAAAGATCAAATTCTCGATCAAGTAAGAGATTCTCCTGTTTTTGCCAGCCAGTGTAACGAAACGACTGACATTACTCAGCGTTCTCAGCTACTGGTATATGTTTGTTTTGTGTCAGACAACTGTGTAAAAGAAGAAATGTTCTTCTGTCACCCTATGGATACCAACAGCAGCAGCTATTTTTCATGATGTATCAAACTTCGTTCATGAAAACTAACTTTTATGGGATTCGCTGGTAGGAGTGTGTCCCAGCCATGCTTGGTCTGCAGTCTGGATTCAATACTAGGATGAGAGAAAAAAATCCATGTGTTGTAGGTACACACTGCATACTTCATCGTGAAGCCTTAGCATCCAAAACCTTACTTATTGAAATGAGAAATGTCCTAAACGTGGCAATCAAGGTTGTCAACTTTGTTAAAGGTTGAGCCTTAAACAGTCGTCTTTTCAAACTGTTGTTCAAAGATATGGAATCTGAACATGAAGCAGTGCTTTTTCACACATGCATGCGCTGGCTGTCAAAGAGGGACATGCTTGAACGGCTTTTGAACGACGAGAAGTAGCAATGTTTCTAGATTTGCAACAGAAGGCAGATCTCCATGACAAGTTCGAGTCTGAAGGCTTTCAGCTATGTCTAGCTTACCTGGTAGACATCTTCGAAGCGTTGAATGCTCTCGACCTTAAACTATAAGGGAAAAACATTAACATACTCACGCACCACGACACCATTCGATCTTTCATGGCCAAACTCGACCGCTGAAAATGTCGAATTCAGCAGGAAAATACAGCCAATTTTAGTTACTTGGATTCTGCTCTCATTCACGGTAACCTTTATTCTGAGTTAAAGAAACAAATAATCACTCATCGTGTTCTAGGAAAATATAGGACAAACAAGCTTTCCCAGATTTCACTATCAAACGATACAGTCAAGGGAAGGATCAAGACACCAAAGATCAAATTCTCGATCAAGTAAGATGTAGATAAAAAGCGTGAAGATTGGAAATTCATCAGGAACCCATTTAAGTGTGAAGTGACTGTTGTTTTGGATGAAGTGCAAGAAGAGTTTCTTGAGCTGAAGTTCAACCCAGCATAGAACTGTATCTTGAAACGTTCTGGATCAAGTACCTTCTTGTTTATCCTCTGATCTCACATCAGGCTCTTCGGATTTTAGCTGTTTGGATCTACGCATTTTTGTGAAACTGCATTTACCACGCTCGTTGCTGTCAAGACCAAGTACAGAAACAGGCTGAACGTTGAAAGAGACTTATATTGTGCACTCTCTGGCATTCAACCATGCATTCAAGAACCTGTAGCTAAGAACCAGTGTTAAGTATATCACTAATTAATGTGACAAATTCATATTCAATAACAAAATTTGTTTTGCTAAGAAGCAATGTCAAGTATCTCACTTTTTGTATAATGTGATTACATATAAAATTATATATATTTTGTATAATATGACTAATTCATATTCAATAAAAAGACTAAAATCATATTTTAGATTTTATTTAAAATCTGGGAGGGAATTTAATTCATAGATTCAAGAGGGGCATCGAGAGAAGGAAAAATTCATGATAACGTTCTGTTATCTGACATAATCATATTTGCTTTTATTTTGCTTTCTCTCTCTCTCTCTCTCTCTCTCTCTCTCTCTCTCTCTCTCTCTCTCTCTCTCTCTCTCTCTCTCTCTCTCTCTGTTTATACATACATACATGCATGCGTGCATGGATGCGTGCATGCATCAAGCCAGCCAGCTATACATACATATATGCACACATACATACATACATACATACATACATACATGCACACATACATACATACATACATACATACATACATACATACATACATACACACGTACAGAAACAGATAATTACAAAATTATTTTATTTCGAAATTGATATCTCCTTTGGTCTAATTATCTCTCATACATTCTTCTAAATTAGATATAGAACGTACGTGTCTTTTGAAAATAGCGATATGAATTTGTTAGAACGTTATATATTTCACTGTCAATTTAATTTACAGAAAATATTTTTACATGGTACAAAATATTGTAGGTTTTATTTTGAAAGAAGCAGATTTAATTGCGGTTAAAACTTCAGTTGTGACCTCCACAACTGAAAGATCAACGGCAATTCGTTTCTTTTCTATTGCATCTAGAGTTACTGGAAATAGAGTAAGAGAAAATGTTTGGTATCCAGGGAAAGTTCAGGCAGAAATGCTGAATACTTAGATCGCCACCGTTGTATAAATAACAGCGTGACTGTCGTTTCTTGCTCCAGATTACATTTGACCATTGTAGATCATCTATTCATTCGCTTCTTGTTAGAGGTAAATGTTCTACTGGTCAAACGTACACTTGCTGCCATCACCGTCTGCCGTTATTTCGTAGCTGATGATGTGCAGCCACGATCTATCCTCGGGAAACTGAAATGACTCTTGATGCTGTTCCAGGAAGGAACAGCTCAAGATCGGGCATCTGCTATTTGACCTGCTGTCGTGCGCTTCCAGGACTACATCAGTCGGAGATGCAACGGTTTAGCCATCAACTCTGGCATTGTATAAAATGATATTTGTGGACAAGTGTGATGACATCCTTGAAGCGACATTTGATGTCATTGGGAAAAAAATAAACCTACAATATATATAAAATTCTCAATACATAACCATGATTACCTCTCAACATTCACTGACCTGCCAGTGCTAAATTGGAACGTTGTAAATCAGAGTAAACTCTATTAATATGATCTAGATATGGTGTTGCCATCAGTCAGGTTTCTCCTAGATGCATGCAGAGTGACTAAATCTTTCAGCATCAGAGCATAACTTTACATCAGACATGAAAGTTTTGTCGAACAGCTGTCCCCGTGTGTGCAAAGGATCCATCTATCGATGTACCAGCTGTAAAGGTTACCATACCACCTTCTATTGGCGAGAAGGATAGAAAGTCCTCGATGTGATGGCCCCAGCTGAAACTGCCTCACAGTGAAGTAGACTGAAATAGCTGAAGATATATTTCTCTTCGATTAAACCTTTATGAATTCAACTCCCACATACACAAGATGAAGAGGTCGGATTGTGAAGTGCTATCCTCCACTAAATTAACTAACAAAAAAAATTGGTAGTAGCCATTTGTAATGAGGTTTTGAAAGTAAGGAGAATAACCAACCTCGTCACAGAACTGTACTCTACATAACACAACTAGGAGGTAGCTTTTTCCCTTAGTAGTCTGAGTAATATAATTCTGAATCATTAGTGTTTTTGATTGGTCTTAGATGACTCTTACTCAACAGGGACATCCCATTTATTACTTTTTCTATTTTTTCTGTACTCATTTGTTTTCATTCTCCATAGTTCATTTTTGTAATTTGTACTTAGCTTATCGCCTTCATTAACCACTGTTCTGCGGTAAATGAAAGAAATTATTATTAAAGTTATTCACTTTTCATGTATAATAGAAATTATTTTTATCATTAACTTCTAAGAGTAATTTTACATCATTTTGACTTACAGTCCCTCCTTTACTCCATCCAAACACCATTGACATATTTTCAATGGTCTATTGGTTCCCTGGTTCTTTATTATCTTACTTGCAATGTGCCACTTGCAATCCTCCACGCCTTTCCCAACCTGGCATCGTTTTATTTTGGGCTTCTCTGATATTTTTTTTCATATTTTATATTTATTTTCTATTTTTAACCATGTGTTATATGGTTGTGTCTAGTAACATGCGGGCATCGGTGTATGCTGTTAATATGTGTGTGTGTGTGTGTGTATATATATATATATATATATATATATATGTGTGTGTGTGTGTGTGTGTGTGTGTGTGTGTGTATTGCATATACATATACATACATATACATATGTGTATGTATATATATATATATGTACACTTATATGTAGATATATGTATATATGTATGTTTATATA
>NC_068982.1:152991887-152992409 GCF_001194135.2 Octopus bimaculoides | reverse complement strand
TCTCTCTCTCTCTCTCTCTCTCTCTCTCTCTCTCTCTCTCTCTCTCTGTATATATATATATATATATATATATATATATATAAACACATATATATATACATAAACATATATGTATGTATGTATGTATGTATGTATATACGTATATGTGTGTATGTGTGTATATATTTATGTGTGTATGTATGTATGTATGTATGTATGTATAAACGTGCACCCGTCCCGTATACTCAGATATCTGTACATAATTAGCTCATGTATAATTAGAATAATAAAGTCAAAGTTTGATTGATTTTCATTGGTTATATATTTGTAGCTTGAGTTACTTTATTTTTGTGGCATTATTTTCAATATAAGTGAAAAATTTCTAATTATCACCATTAGTTTCATTATTATTACGTTGCATCTTGAACAAGTGTCTTCTACACTATCATCGAGTCGATCAAAGCCTCGAGCGAAAATTAACAGCGGGAACTGAAATAATCCCGACCTATATATATATATATATATATATATATATATATATAT
>NC_068982.1:152984740-152990510 GCF_001194135.2 Octopus bimaculoides | reverse complement strand
ATATATAATAGATTATTTCACATGAAATGTTGCATTTTTAATTACTTGCTATTTCAGTCATTTAAAAACTCAATTATATATACCTTGCATTTAATCTTGACTGATTTTGTTTCCCAACAATATTGGTATACAAAATTCGTACTCACAGACCTGATGAAAATTATAACAACCTTAGTTGAGTGATTTTCACGCATGAGTAGAAAGTCTGTCGCTCTGCTGCAGAAGCTCTACGGAATATCAAGCGGGCCTTTGGTAATGGTTTTATTGACATCAGAACTGTTCAGAGATGGTTCCAAAGCTCTCGTTCAGAAGATGTAGCCTTGAAAATAAACCAAGGGGTAGGCCAAGATAAGTTATTCGGCATGATGGATTAAATGCTTTGGTTGAACAAAATCTGAGAACAAAGGTTCGGAAACTTTCATCAAAACTCCAAACATCTCACACAACTGTTTTTGGACACCTGTAAAAAATTGGAAAAGTCAAGAAAACGGATAAGTTTGTTCCACATCACCTGAACGAGATTAAAAAAAACAGACGCCTCGGAGTGTGCTCCTTTATCGCTTTCTCGACTGGAAAAAGACCATTTTTGCATCAAATCATTACTTGTGATGAGAAAATGGATACTCTTTGAGAACAGCAGGAGAACATGACAGTGATTAGATGCAGGAGAGTCACCTAAACACTACCCAAACCCACCATTGCATCCTAAAACTTAGTCGTCACTGTATGGCGGTCTGCAAAGGGAGTTATTCATTATTTATTCTTGCAACAAGGAAAAACGGTGACAGAAACATCGTATTGCCAGGAAAGTGATTGTATGCATGAGAATTTGTAAAAGAAGCAACCCAGACTAGTGAATAGAGAGGGCCCAATTTGCTCCACAACAATGCACACCCTCACACTCCTCAAGCTACGGTCCAAAAGTTACAAAGCCTGAATAATGAGATTTTACAACATTATTCCGATTCCCCGGACATCTCTCCTACTGATCATCGCTTATTTAAACATTTTGAGTTTTCATAAGCAATAAAACATTATTAAATAGAGAAGAGACAGTTGAAGTATTCGGATAGATTATTACAGCAAAAGATTCTTGTTTTTAAAGATGGAATATATGACAGAGAAACGTTGGGTAAGCGTCATAAAGGAACATGGATCATACTTTGATTATATAAATCAGTCTTCTAACAGTTCTGAAACATTTTATTGTTACCTTTCAAATACGACATTTCATGTGAAACAACCTAATATATATACATGTGTGTGTATGTATATGTTTATATACAAATACGCACGCACGCACACATATACACACACACACCTACATACACACATATGAATAGTTATGCATGTTTGTTTGTGGTTCAACAAAAGAAACCCCACTCTAATGAAAACAAGTAAATGATATGCAAGTTCCTCTTCAAATGGAATGCATTATTTTGTTGTTGTTTTAGATAAAATAATGCTTTTACCAAAAATAGTTTCATACAGATTCCATACAGTTTGAAATCGCTCTTTATGAGCCTAACAAAGGAATAAAATATGGTTTGCGCCTTAATTTGGCACAAAACTTCACTTTTTGTCCAACGTAACGAGGAAAATGGTAATGAAGATTTTACCACTCGCCCTCAAAATTGAAACAAAAAAATATGTATAAAATAATACGTTGCAGAAAGCAATTTTAATTGTATTGCAATATATGAATAGCATGCACTAACAGAAAAAACACGCTCATATTAATTCAACTATGTAGATACTTTGTCGTCAGTAACAATATCAATAACAATTGTCTCTTTCTCATCGGCAACTGGAAAATTTTGGTCTGAAAAGAAACTAAGACAAGTAATTTAAAAGTTGAATGAAAGGAAAGTAGCTGCGCCTGGTGGTGTTCAAGAGTACTGGATAAAGAAGCTAACAAGGTGCCACAAAATAATAGTAGAACAATTTCTTACACTGAACAAAGGAAATGAATAGATTCTTGAGTGGATATCTCTTGGACGAAGAGTTCTGTGTTTGAAGAATGCTTCAGAAGGGAATATTCTTGGTAATTACAGACCAATATAATGCATTTCAGTGGTGAGGAAGCTGTTCACTGGAACAATCACTGATGTAATGTATGATGTTAATGGAATTGTTCCAGTTGAGCAGAAAGGATTGTAAACGGAATTACAAGGGGACTGAAGATCAAGTACTCAGAGATAAATTGGTGACAAAATATTGTGAGCGAAGGAAGTGAAATTTAGCAATGACCTCGGTAGACTACCACTAGGTGTATGATATGGTACTACGTTCGTGCATTGTTATATTCGAAATATGTCTGGGATTGCGAAGGATGAAAAGATGTCAAGAGGTTTTGAGAAAAAGCATGAAAAGTTGAAAGACTGAGCTCACATCATATGGAATGAACTTAAAAACGATAAGAATCGAGAGATTGGTTTGTGTATGATTACTTTAACATTGCCGCTGAAAAAGGGTAACATCTGGATAATAGATGTATCTCAAGCTGTATGGTAAGCTTGCATGTATGTATTCTGCCTACATATTCATGTGTTTGCGTGTCCGTGTTTGTGTGTGTGTGTGTGTGTATGTGTGTGTGTGTGTGTTTGTGTGTGTGTTTGCATATGTGTACGTTCCTCTGTATCCTTGTGTGTGCATGTCTGAGTGCGTCTGTGTGTGTGTATAGTTTTTTTATAACTATGTACTGTGTCTGTATGTATGGATGTGTATCTCCATATGTGTGGACGTGTGGCTCCATATGTGTCCTTGCGTGAAGTGAAGTGTGTATGTATATATGGTCGTTTGTTTCAAGCTTCATTTGTGTATGAGTGTGTGTGTGTGCTTGACTGTTCATATAACTTATGTACCTATCCGTCTGTATGTCTATCTGTTTACATTCATATCCATATACCTACATGCAGGTGCATATGCATATACACATATACACACACGTACACATACATACATTTATCTACATAACAGCCCACTAAACATTGTACTCTACCTGTGGGTATGGGGGTTTGATATCTACTACGTATATTTCCTATTTATTACTGGGGATGTTTCATTTATGAGGACGTACTCCTGAATTTGTCTGAGTGTTGGGTCCTTTGGGTGCTTGGATAAAAGGAGGATGTCAAGTTGACCCAGGATGCCTCCATATTGGTCCTTGGCATGTTGGTAGAGTATGGAGGACTGTTTTATATCGTCATATTGTCTCAATTTTTAATATTCAAATATTATCCTTAGCTGCAATATGATAAGTAAAATTGTTCTTGTTCTGTACTTTACCAGATGCAATAAGTTGTCCTGCAATTTTCCATGTGTAATAACTTGTCCTGTAATTTTCCAGATCTATAATCTTGAGAATATTATTTCTCTTGCTCGCATTTTTCCATGTAATCCATTTTTTTTGCAGACTATGCTATTATGCTAATTAATAATTTGTCAAATGTGTCAATTAGCGGTGTCATTGACAATTTTTTTCCTTACCTCAATGACGCCGGTGACATATATTAAAAGTCCCTTTATAGAACTATATTCATAAAAAAACGTACAAAACTATGTTATCACCCTCAAATTTGAAAACCAAACCCTCATAACTTTTTTTCTTTTAAAACTTCATTGAGCTCTATCATTTAATCTTAATTAAAATATAGTTTGTTTTCAAAATTAAAAAGTTAATGTTACTGAAATCCAATTTTTTACCTTATATTTTTTGTCATATTTTACCTCACAACATTTTTGATACAAATTTTTGTTGCATGGGACCAAAACTATAAAATTCTTCATGCATTTTTCTATCATTGATGCTAAGGTAAATATATTTTGCTTCTAAAATCAAAAAGTTATTTAGATATAAACTTGATTGGTAGCGTTACTTACTCTCCTATAACGTTGCTACAAATTTTGATGCAGACTTTTTTCTACTGGATCAAATCTCAACTTATTTATGCCAAAATGTAGCAATTTGGTTAAGAACTGAATTGGTGAAAATCTCTGAAAGATGCTGCGTGTAACTTGCAGCCTAAAGAATATTATTCAGCTACGGTAGTAGTTGAATGATAATGAGTACACTATTAATAACATCTTCCAACTCGTTGAATCTTGCTCTCTCCTTAATGACTACTAATGTGGTTTCTATTAAGTCAGATCCTCTTGAAAATTATCTCTTCTGTCATCTACCAGTGAGTTCTTGCATTGGAAGTATTTTATCAAAGCAATGTTGTCACTCTAATCAAAGCTTTTGACTTTGTCTGAAATGCGAATCTCCTATCAAAACGTTCTACTTATGGGGTCCTTTAATCTCTCATCACTTAGATCGGTATCTTTTTTGTAGTATTTCTATACTACTACATTTATAACAAAGCTCTTTCTGTTAATCATTTTTTTCAATTTCAACGTGCTCCAAATCTGAGGTTGTCCGTAAAACTTTTCCTTCTATACAATAATGTCCTGCTCAGTGATATACTTAACAAGACTCATTCGCACAGAAACGAAACAACCTTTCACTCTTTCCTAATCATGCATTATCTTTTTGCAACTTAACTACCACACGCATAAAATACACTGACTCAATGAAACAGGAACAATGATAGGTAAACTTTGTCTTTTTCAAATGCAAGAAAATACAAAGGGTATCCATATCAAGCAAACATCATTACACCACAAACCCCTTTACTGTGAGTATCACTCAGATAAACCCGCCCCCAAATCGCTCTAGTTGCTGGTTCTCACTATCACCAAATTAGCTATTATTAGCATAGCAAGGGACGCATCTAAGCGACTGGCCCTTTTCTTCAAGGTCATAATATATTTCAACTCTTAATAATTATTGATACGCTACAAAGCTCATATTTTCCCTACAGTAGTGTACTGCTCTGTAATCTGAGATGCTGCTATTTTTGTAGAAACAGATATTGTTGACCGTATCCACAAATGGGTCCGCTATTACAGAGTAAAATATTTTATTGACGTCGATGGTGCTTGCATATTCATTATGCGATGAACGTTCTTAACATGGTTTTTTTTCACGTTTGTGGACCTACATAATCTGAAAAAACACTCTCAAACCAATAAAAATTGAGAAATATTTAAATGTAATTGTATAGATCCCAGTAATTGCCCACTTAATCGCAAGTCCGTGTACAAGAGGTAGTTGTAGTGCAAGTGTAAAGAGCTAAATTCCAAATCAATGATAGTACTATGTAATATCGATTACCAATGCAGCTCTAACAGTTTCAAGGTGAGATTTCACCGCACCGTTTTATGTCAATGTGTTTTATGTTTAAGTGAGAAATATTTTATCATGCTTCGAAAAAAAAAAAAAAAGAAAAATGGCGTTAATCTAGAAATCTGAATTATTGAACGCCTTTTGGTGCGGAGAATTTTCCACCGATTTGATGACATAAATAATCATTTTTTTCTACCATCAATTATATATACATACATACATGCATACATACATATATATATACATACATGCACACACGCACACACACACACACACACACACACACACACACACATATATATATATATATACTCTTACTCCTTACTCTTTTACTATATATATATACATATACATACATACATACATACATACATACATACATACATACATACACACATACATATATATATATATATTATAAGATCTGGTAATTAGTCATATATTAATATATTATTTAATATCGATTAATTATCAGGGGGCCAGCACATTTAAAGAATCAAAGAGATTCAGAAATATTATCTGCAATCTCACGGGATTAAG
>NC_068982.1:152982604-152984400 GCF_001194135.2 Octopus bimaculoides | reverse complement strand
ATATATATATATATATATATATATATATACATGTATATACATTTCATAAACACAATATGTGTTATGTTACATTCGCCGAGAACATGCCAAACAGTATTTTATAACCCGTCTGGTGTCCCAGCACAATCATCAGACACTACCAACATATGACTAACGTTATAGCTTCGCTAAATTGAGTCACTCTAAAGATTTTACCAATTTACATACTATTTGGGATGTATACCTCATGGAATGCTCTGCTAAGAACATACATAAACCACCGAATAACCTATATCACGGGATACTCCTCGAGAAAGCTAAAGACGTCGTGAAATGGATGAGATGGAAAGCCTTATTTTTGATATTACTCTAGCTCCCACTTATACGGAACGTTATAATTGAAGGACACGTCAATATCCACCTACGGTTAAAGACTTACTCCCTTTTGAGACAGACTTCCTTGACTTTGTTACCAATATCAGATTCCGTAACTACCAGAACTCCTTTCAAACTAAAATGAAATCTGATATTAAAAACTTTAGAAGTTCAAAAAAGAAGTTCGTATTTTATAAGACCAACAACCTGTATGAAGTTACTAATGAGCCATATGATAAGTTTCTAAATATAATATAAGAAAGTTAACATAGAGAGATACAACGACACTAACAATGAGGTTAAATTCCTCGTTAAACGTTGTAAAATCGGCAATAGATTAGAATGCTTAGCTAAAAGGGTAGTCATTATTACTTTAAAAGACCAAATAACTTATTTTCATAATAAACCCACTTGTAGACTTTTAAATCCAGCGAGGTCTGAAATTGGGCTAGTAGCTAAAAAAAAAGTACTACGAAGCACTAATAATAAAATTAGGGAAACCACAAGGCTTCAACAATGAAATAATAGTTTTACTGTAAGAGATTGGTTCAAAAACAATAGGAATAAGAATAGGACTAGGTTCACTCAGTTTGACATTATAGATTTCTGTCCCTCCATATCTAGATCGCTGCTAGATAAAGCCATCGTTTTTGCTAAATCATATGTTGATACAGACCCTATAGACCTGGACTTCATCAGGCATGCGAGGAAAACACTACTGTTTAGTAAGGGCTCAGCGTGGGTAAAAAGGTTGGATAGTGATAAATTATTCGATGTATCTATGAGGTCGTACGATAGCACTACCGCTGCTATCTTGTGGGTCACTTTGTATTAAACACATTGAGATCTAAGTACCTATTTCACGACGTTGGTTTATACAAAGACGACAGTTTGGATATTTCCAACGGATGTGATTGTCACACCCTTGATAAATTTACGAAACAACTTACTTCTACCTTCAGTCATTAGGCCTTAAAACTACAAGTGTTACTAATCTATCTAAAGTTGACTTTTAAATGTTTCCCTAGACCTTAACATCTCCCATAAACCTTATCATAAGCCTAACGAGAAATTTTTCTAAATACATAAACAGCCTTGTCACTCTCCTGTTGTATTTAAAAACCTGATAACTAACATTAGTAACGGAGTTTCTACCCACTCTTCCCATAAAAAAAATTTCGAGAACAATGACCTAGCTAAAAGTGACTTTAAGGATAAATTAATATGTAACCCCTCTAATAATAACAACAATAATAATAATAATGATAATAATAATAATAATAATAATAATAATAATAATAATAATAATAATAATAATAATAATAATAATAGGAAACACTAGCCATAAACAAGGTGGCACCAATTATCATAAAATACATAGAGCACTCAATGAACAAATGGCAGACAGTGCTACAGCTCCAAACAAAAGAGGGACTTGTGAA
>NC_068982.1:152979576-152981036 GCF_001194135.2 Octopus bimaculoides | reverse complement strand
CTAAAAGAAATGGAAAAACTTTCAAAATACAAAGACCTGGAAATAGAGATAACTCGAATGTGGAATCTAAAAACAGAAACAATTCCTATCATAGTAGGTGCCTTAGGTATAATAAATAAATATTCAGACAAATACATAACAAAAACACCAGGACTTACAAATATATATAACATACAGAAAATTGCACTACTGGGTACTGTACACATTCTACGCAAAACACTTTCAATACAGTAAACATAAGAGCACCACAGCAAACCACAGCACATACCCAAGGCGCACAGAGCTGCGCTCGGTAGTGAAGTGAAAGCACGTTATAAAAATAAAACTACTGAATAATAATAATAATAATAATAATAATAATAATAAATTATTATAAATAAACCTAGGAAAATAATTTGGTTCACGCCCTCCCTATTCCCTTAGCATAAAAACTAACATAGGTAAAACATTCCTGTCTCACCTAGACAAATATTTTCCAGAAAATCACAGGTACAGGAAAATATTTAAAAGGCACTCAGTGAAATTGTCATATAGCTGTTACCCCAATAATGAAGAGTATCATTACACGAGACCAACACCAAGAGCCCACTTTCAGTTGTAACTGTCGGGACCCAGGAACTTGTCCACTCGACTAGCGATGCATGATTAAATCTGTCATATATGATGCAGAAGTTACAGTAACGCTAGATAATAACAAAACCGATAAGAACGGTTATATCGGACTATGTACAGGAGAATTCGAAAATCACTATACTGATCACAAATCTTTCTTCTATCACAGGGACAAAGTAAAGCTACTAAGTAGGTTAGCCACGTATGGGGTTTGAAATCGAACACCATACCACCTACGATAAAGTGGAAAATAGTTGAAAAATCTACACCCTATGTTAACGTGTGAAAAGATTGTAAGCTATGCGCATTTGAAAGAACTCAGATCCTTTTTCCGATTTAAGAACTCTAATTCACTACTAAAATCTAGATCCTAATTTTTCAGCGGTTATAAGCATATGGTTAAGTTCCTCCTGAAAATTGGAAAGTGTCTCCTTCATCGAATTGAATAACTGGCTCTTAGCCGCCATCTTTTCAACCTTATAAATTACGTTCACCGGGAAACACCTCTTATTACCCCATTCGCTTCTTTCTGATTTCTTTTTCATTTTCCGGTTTTTCCACCTTTCACGTTTTATATATACTTCCTTCTTGCCTTTACTCTCGTCCTGTTTCTTGTTGGTTAGGCCATGCAAGCAGTGTCTCATTATTGTTCTGGGACACCAGACGTGCTATAAAACACTGTTTGGCATGTTCTCAACACATGAAACTAATAGTGGCGCATAAAACATATTTCATGTTTATTAAATAATGTTTATTTCTCACCAACTGGAGTACTTTTTTGTTGATCTTACCATCACGGAACAGTATATTGTGTGTGTGTGTGTGTGTGTGTGTGTGTGTGTGTGTGT
>NC_068982.1:152976193-152979566 GCF_001194135.2 Octopus bimaculoides | reverse complement strand
TGTGTGTGTGTGTGTGTGTGTGTGTGTGTGTGTGTGTGCGTGTTTGTAATTTCCAAAGACAGTTTAAGTTTCTAAATTAATAATCTCAATTTAAATTGCTTAAATTCCTTAATTTCTGCGTGCTTTGCCATTTTATATATCATTTATTGATATATGTCTAATGTTGATTTCAACCATATTTTCGTATCAGTGTGTTCTTTCGGACTTTTAGACACATGGTCAAATAACATACAACTATTGTTTTTATTCTTCCCCATCACACCAGATCTGTCGATATTTAACTTTCTCAATCTAATACATGTTTTTTTTTTATTTTTCCCTTTTCCTCGCTATTCCCAATCTTCTACCTAAAAGATATCCTTTCTGTTATGCTTATCCACGCATGCATCAAAGCTTTATACCTCGCTTAACAAAACTATTCCACCTCTCTTGCCTTTTATCATCTGCTTTTCCTGACGTACTCTTCCCCTTTTCTCCAAAGTATATTCATATATTTAGTTATATTTGGACACTAATTTTCCTTGTTTTTATTATTTAAATTTTATTAATTATTTTTTTATTTTGTTTTTTTTTTTGTTGTTGTTTTGTATTGTCAACTTGCTTTGTCTAGTTTTCATACATTCTAAAAGAGTTCATGCTCTGAATTATTCCTTCGCAGCATATTTAATATCTATTTCCATACACCAATGCATAGCACTTCGTTTCATTCAATTTTATTTCATTAGCTCTTTATTTTTAAATCGCTTTTGTGTCAAAGGTCAGTGATACAGACAAACAGGTTCCATTAATTTTGAGGTAACTTAATACCCTTTCCTGTCAGTTTTCAATGTGTGTTTTATTATTTCCTAAGTCATCATCACTGCATTTAAGACCACTGTACAGTCCGAAAACATCATTTCTGTCTCATAATCTGTTACCCTACATGAAATTGAGAGTAACGATGTGTGAAATATTTCAGCTTCAACGGAACACTAGGTACTTGTGAAGGTACATACGTATATATACGCATACATATACACCCACACAGTACTACATGTACTCATGCAGACAGGCGTATCTACATATTGATATATGTATATATACATGCATCTGTGAGCATATATATATATATATATATATATATATTACGGAGATGCACTTGCATAGCAAGTGACCTGATCTGAGATCGTGTGCTGGAACGAAAACAATTGCAGCGTGGAAGGTGTTTATAAGCCATTTAAAATAACACACAAAATCCGTTAGATTCACTTCAACATTTGAATTTAATTTGTCAAAATATTTTCGTCGCATCAAGCCTTTTTAAAACATCAAGTTTAATATCAACTGTGTTACGTCTACGGTTCCATTTCGCAATATTGCAACCAGTTTCACATGACAGTTACGTTCCAAACATAGTAAGTAAAGAGGAAGCAAATCCAACATAGTAGCAACAGTAAGTAAATCCAACAGCCAACAATCATTCACAATAAATATGTATTAGAAAATGGTACATTGAAAGAACTATTTTACGAGACGAAAACATTGTTTTATTCCAGTGGATGAAAGGATATAAATGAAAAAAACGTAAGACTGGAGGAGTTACGGGACAGGAAGTGCTGACTTGAAGGGTTACCAAGTTTACGAGAACATCAGCTTTGCACATAAGGCTTCACCCATTACATCTCTACAATTTACACTTTTCCTCTTTCATTTTCACTCTCCCTCTCTCTCTTTCTCTTCCTCTTTCGCTCTTTCCTCACACGCACAGACACACATACACACACACACACACATGCACATATAAACTCGCAAACAGGCATCCGTTCCATTGCGTTGCAATACAACACAGGTAGTCACAGACATTGCAATCATGTTAATACTATTATCGTTGTTACCAGTTAGTTATCCAACAGTTGGCGGGTTGATAGTGTCGGTGAATTGTTTGTATTGGATTTGATGTTAGCAATGGTGGCAGCATTGATGGTGTCCACCACCATCGATGCCGCCACCATTGCTAACATCAAATCCAATACAAACAATTCACCGACACTATCAGCCCGCCATCATTGGTGGTGGGGGTGCTCGTGGTGACAGTGATCATATTGTTAATGTGTAGTGTTATACTTTTTAGTCTCAAGTCAATCGTCAATTACCCAAGATCAAAGATATTTCATTTAACTTTTAAAATACACTAGGGTACCTCATTATTTCACATGATTGTATAGTATTTTAGATGGAGTTGCATATATTGTTAATAAAATTATTACTGTTGTTGTGGGTCATTATGGAATTGATGGACAGCCGATAGTAGTGGTCGTATTAGTTTTGGTTGATTTTATATATATATATATATTCATATACATGCAGAGATAGATAGATAGATAGATAGATAGATAGATAGATAGATAGATAGATAAATAGTCAGACAGACAGATAAATGGATAAATAGATAGGTAGATAAATGAATAGATAGATAGATAGATAGATAGATAAATAGATAGATAGATAGATAGATAGATATATAGATAGATAGATATATAGATAGATAGATAGAGATTGATTGATTGGTTGATCGATTAATTGTCTTACAGACACACAATTTTAGATAGTCTGAGATGGATAGAGAGAGAGTAAGAAAGAGAGAGAGAGATTTTCTTATACACAAAAATGTCACAGAAACACTCACACAAATAATCCCTGTAAATGTTAATAGTGACGAATATTGAGACGTGCACACACACACAAACACAAAATACAAGCAGACACATACACACACACACAATCAAATGTTATGTGATTATATTAATAATTCTTAGAATTAATAACTATACTTTGTTATTAATTTACTTAATAACTATACAGAGAAGCGCCTTTTGGCAGCAAAGAAATTCTAGTTTCAAAACTGTTAAAATCTCTCCAAGCTTTTCTTAACGCTGATTTGGGGCTACTGTCTATAACCTATCCCAAAATTAGTGGTCCTTCTTTCAAATATCTGCAAGCGCGAAATACCGTAAACTGGGGCATTCATGACGCAAAGGTACATCCATAAATAATAAATATATATATATATATATATATATAGATAGATAGATAGATAGATAGATAGATAGATAGATAGATTGATAGATAGATAGATAGATAGATAGATAGATAGATAGATAGATAGATAGATAAGAATATCCGCATACCAAAATATGTCTGCGTGTGCGAGTGTGTCTCTCGGTGTGTGTGTGTGTGTGTGTGTGTGTGTGAGTATTTGTTTACGTGCTTGCGTACCACTGCGTATGTGTACGTATATATACATACATGCGTTTGTGTTAAGAATGTGTGTGTATACACACACACACTCACACATATACATATATGTACATATATATATATATATATATATATA
>NC_068982.1:152975159-152975613 GCF_001194135.2 Octopus bimaculoides | reverse complement strand
ATATATATAAATTTACATATATATATATACATACAAACACATGTACACTTATATATAGGCCTGCATATATATACATATTTGCATGTGTAGACTTTTGTGTAAAAATTTATAAACATAGATTTCTCGTCCCAAAGTCACAATCATCAGTAAATCATTAACTCACCCTCATCTTTTCTCTCTTTCTCTTTCTCTTTCCAATTCTCTCTCCCTCTCTCTCTTTCTTTCAATGTGTACAGACAACCATATATATTTACATACATGTATAAATTTGTGTGTGCGTATATATGCGTGTGTGCGTTTATGTGTGTGCGTCCCTTTCACTTCATACGTTTCGATCTTTCATTTCTTTGATAACTGTTTGTGTATACATACCTACATACATATATATACATATATATATATACATACATAAATGCATATAAATATATATGTGTATATATATATATATATATAT
>NC_068982.1:152972499-152973616 GCF_001194135.2 Octopus bimaculoides | reverse complement strand
ATATATAGATAGACAACCATTTATATACGCATATATATATGAATATACATACACACACATATACATATACATACACACACACACACACACATATATATATATATATATATACACGGACATGTGTGTGTGTAGTATGTTTGTGGATAAATTTAACATGTATATGATTTGTATACACACATATATACACGAGTATACATACCTGTATGCCTGATACGCTTAAGTACATGCTGAGTTACATATATTTATTTAGACTTTCGTCTATGTCGGTGGTCTTATTTACTTTTCCTTTTGTGGTTGCTATTCCTGTTAATCTCGCTAACCATTGTAATGTCTTGTATTGTCATTGTCGTTGTGCTGTTGTTGTTGTTGTTGTTGTTGTTGTTTTTGTCATTGTTGTTGTTGACGCTGTCGCTGTTATTGTGTTTGTGATTTCTTTAGGTAGGCTATTGTAGTAATTCTTATGTCGATGCAAACTGTCGTTGTCATGGTGATGTTATATCATCATTTAGAATTTTATTTTTACTCTTCTCGTACGTGTTTGTGTTTTTCTTTTTTTACACACACACACACACACACACACACACACACACACACACACACACACACACATATATATATATATATATTTGATATACGTGTGTATTCATGCATATATATACACACATATATATATATATATTTATATAAGGGCATTACTATACAATAACGCCTCACGCCATGAGGGACTCTAAGGTCAGACTACCATAAAAAGCACGTTTTTACCGAATGCGAGGAAATGCAACTCTCAAAGCCAACCCCTTAAAAACGGACTAAATTATAGATCATGATTTCGTAGTTATTGTAGTATTATACAACTTCTACTCGTCAGTATAACATGGTCAAGAAAAATAGAAATAAACAGTGAATCCACATACCAAACGAACACCGCTTATCCAGCATAGCATATAGACGATTGTTCATCGCTATTTCCCTTATAGCAATGCCCTTATATAAATATATATATATATTTCGGGAATAAATGATGGATTTTTTTCCCTTATGAGGTTTTTGCACGCTAGCTACTTGATAAAGTCTTGTAAAAGAATTCGTCCTATTATTGAATTTTAATATATATATA
>NC_068982.1:152970948-152971742 GCF_001194135.2 Octopus bimaculoides | reverse complement strand
CATTCTGTCTTTCTGTATCCGTCTGCATGTAATTTGGTTCGTGGTGATGTGTAGGTTTTTGTGTAAGCAATTAAATGCTTGTACATGCAAATGTGTGTGTGCGTGTGAGTGTGTGTGTGTGCGTGTGTGTGTGTGTGTGTGTGTGTGTATATATATATGTGTATGTGTGTGTGCGTGTGTGAGTGTGTGCAAATATGTATCTCTTGTACATCTGTAAGTCCAAAAGCGAGTGTGGTTGAGTAGAAGTGAGTGTGTGTAGATGCACTTATTAGAGTAGCCAAATGAATTTTTGTGAGTGTATACAACTGCGAAAGTGCGCGCGCGCATTTACACATGCGCGCGCGCGTATAAGTGCGTGCGTGCATGTGCTTGCGTGTGTGTGTCTGTGTGCGACGTAGTGTAAGTGTGTAAGTTTGAAAGTTAGTGCACGGATGCGTGTCAAAGTGAGTGTGTGCAGGTGTGTACAAGAATAGATGTGCACGAGAGTAAGTTTGTGTGCGTTTGTGTGGCGTGCAAGTAAATGAGTGGTGTGTATAGTGCATATGTGCGCGTTTGTAAGCGTGTGTGGGTGGGTGGGTGCTTGTCTGTGTGTCTGCGTGCAAGTCTTTACAAAAAAGATGTACAAAGCAATATGAACAGGTTGGAGTGAGTCTGCATCTTAGAGTGTGTGTGTGTGTGTGTGCAAAAGATTGTGTTTAGTTGTGTGTGTGTATGTGCAAAAGATTGTTTAGTTGTGTGTGTGTGTGTGTGCGCGTGTGTGTGTGTGCGCGTGTGTGTGTGTGCGTGTATATCTG
>NC_068982.1:152969060-152970775 GCF_001194135.2 Octopus bimaculoides | reverse complement strand
GTGCGTGTGTGTGTGTGTGAGTGTGTGTGTGTGAGTGTGTGTGTGTGTGAACGGGATTGTGTATGGATGTGTAAGTAAATGTAAGCTCGGTGTGTATGTGTGTGTTTGTATGTGTATGTGTATGTGCATGCGTGTGTATGAATGTCAGTGTGCGTGTGTGTGTGTGTGTGTGTTTGTGTGTGTGTGTGTGTGTGTGTGTGTGTGTGTGTATGCAAGTAAGTAAGTTTGGGTAAGACCCGTGCAAGGGCTTCTTAGCGAGTATAAACTATTTAATAACTTCCGATCTGTCCATTTGTCCGCCATATAAACAGCAACATCAACAGCTTAAGTACCACCTACATGAGAAACACCACTAGCAATACTTTGGGTACCACCTACATCAGAAGCATCACCAGTCACACCCCACGTTCCACCTACATCAGATCACTGACGCCACTGCTGTGCACCACATACATAAGACAATCGTTACCACAAACTAGCAACACTTCCAGTATTATCACGACAGTGACCACCACCACTACCACCGTTCCATCCATGTCATATTCCAACGATTCATACCCCCAGTCTCACTACCATTGCCCGTACCCCACCATCGCGTCACCACCATCACCAATACGTGCATCACCGTCATCTAAAACAACCATACTCCGGTCGTTACCATCGTCATCATCACCACCACAACTATTACAGACACCCCTATTACTATAATCGCCACAAGCCCCATCACCACCAGCGCCACCACCACTATCACTACCACCACTGCCACAACCACCACTGCTACTACCACCACCGTACCACCATCACCACCAGCCCACTAATTTACCCACCCTACCATATCATATCCCCACCACTGCTATCAGTATTATTACTAACATTAAAAATAATAAAGCTTTCGTTAACTCCACCACCGTTACCATCTGTATTAGCATCATCATCGTCATCATCATCTTCATCACACTACCATCGACAACGTTAGCAACTACTGGTACCACTACTACCACCACCTACACCACTACCAAAATCACTTCGTTACTGCTAACTCATCGTGGCCGCCAAACGCGTCTTCTGTCTTTCTATCTCACACACATACATCAGCAAAGACGTGTGTACACACAACACACGCACGCACACACACACACAAACACTCAAACACACACACACACACACACACACACAACACACGCATACACATACATGCAACACACGCGCGCGCGCACACACACACACAGACACGCACACACGAACACACGCCAGCGTACGCACACTTATTTACACATAGACAGAGTGCGGCTCAGGCACGCTTGTGCTCACTGACACAGCACACGTGCGCGCACACACACAAACGGATAGAAAGAGAGAGACAGAGAGAGATAGATAGAGAGAGAGAGAGAGAGATAGAGAGAGAATGATATAAAGAGAAGGACACGAACTCATGCACATTTGCACTCAATGAGACACGCGCGCATTCGCGCATTCTTGCACACACACACACACACACACAGACACACACAGACACACCACACCATACGCACACATATACAGGCAATTCACTAGTCCCTCCCCCTCCCCGCCATCATTAAGATCAAGCCGCAAGCAGCGTCCTCCCTCCTTCCCCCAACAGCAGCCACATCGCTAACACCGCCGACAAAGACCATCACAGCCTCCACCGACATAAACAACATCTAACTACTAAGACATCCATTCCTGCCCACCAC
>NC_068982.1:152967762-152968911 GCF_001194135.2 Octopus bimaculoides | reverse complement strand
CAGTACTATATCCTTCCTGCTATTACCATAGACCTTGTGTCTACCACTACCACAACCACCACCACCATCACCACCACAACAACAACAACAACATTATAATCCCCAATATCTCTACTGTAGTCGCCGCCGTCACCACCTCTACCGAGATAAGCCTACTTCTCCATCCACCCACACTACCAATACCACTAGTAACACCACTATAACAAACACCATTGCCAGTACCACCAGAGCACCTTCACCACCACCACCACCATAGTCATCACTCCGTTGTGCATTTCCTATCAAATCCCATCACATCCGGGTATTTGTTGTGTTTCAGTGTTATTGTTTTTGTCAAACGAAAATGTGGAAGAGAACAGGACTAAAGCGTACGGCGCTATTTTACCGGACTTTTACGATTTCGATCCTGAGTCTAGCCGTTCTCTTTTTGGATTTAGCAGGTAAGTGAACCCCGCTTCCTTCTCTACATTTCTTTTTATTTAATTTTTCTTTTACTACTTTCCAACATCCTCAGGGAATGCGATGTAACACAGTATCGGAAAACTGACGGATAAGATGCCTTGTCTTGTTAACTTATAATCGATTACGCCGCGTGTTCTAATCTCACCCAGGTCACCTTTTTCTATCCAAATATTTGAATGTGTCAAAATATCGTACCTGTCACAATAGTTACCTCCCATCAAATGGTAGAATCGTTAGAGCGCCAGACTAAATAGATTGTGCTATTTCTTCCGCTTCTCTATATTCTTATTTCACATACTTCCGTGTTGAACTTATACCTTCATACCCTCAAGGGCAGTAAAATTAAGACGCCGGTACCAGTGATGCCAGAGAAATATTGATGACTAACATCCTTCTCTCACAAACTCTTGCTTCATGCTTATGTTAGAAAAAGTGGTTACTATTATCACTGATATTGTCCACTTTCTCTTTCAATCTCCTATGGTGTCAATAAAGTTAAATAACAATCAAGTATTGCTTTCAATTACGTCAAAAAAATCCCCCATCCTTCGTCTATCATAAAACTATGGTATTATGTCTATTCTGGAAATAGTTATTATATACATACAAAAAAAGAATTCCGTGCGTATACATACATATATATGTGTGTGTGTGTGTGTATGTCCTGATATAGACGCATATATATGT
>NC_068982.1:152967273-152967752 GCF_001194135.2 Octopus bimaculoides | reverse complement strand
TATATATATATATATATATATATATATATATATATATATATATATATACATATGTGTGTGTATGTATGTATGTATACACAGAAACACACACTATATATATATAGTGCCTGTATATAGCTTTATATGTGTGCATGTGTGTGTAGTCATACACATGTATATATATATTCATGTGTGTATATGCATAAATTGTATATAGGTAAAAATATATACGTGTGTGTGTACGTGTATGTGTACGTGTATGTGTACGTGTGTGTGTACGTGTATGTGTATGTGTGTGTGCGTGTGCGCGCGTGTACTTGTATGTGTGTGCGTGTGCAATCTTTTATTATGCTGGTATTGCTACAGAAGTGACTCAACGTCCAAGTGTTTCGTAATAATGGTATGTGTCAAGATAAGTGTGCATGTGTGTGTTCGTGTATGTATGTGTTTGTGTATATATATGTATATATATATATATATATATATATATATATATATAT
>NC_068982.1:152964542-152967263 GCF_001194135.2 Octopus bimaculoides | reverse complement strand
CAATACAAATATATATATATATATATTAATACACACACACACACATATATATATATATATATGTATAAAATATACAATATATTTTTTCATATTGTTTCTAAAGATGCTTTTGTTTTATCGTCTAAGTTATTTAACTCATGCCAACCTCTCGTGGCATGTACGGAGAACATTATTTTCTTCTTCTTCTTCTTCTTCTTCTTCTTCTTTGATATCATAATTCTTAATTATTTAATTGAATGCATTTAGTATGAAGTGTTAGATAGTTTTGTTATAAAAGAGATTTTCAGCTCCTCGTGTTCTGAGTTCAAATCCTCCCGAGCTAAGTTTTCATACTTTTTCCACTTCATGGCCCATAAAATAAACTATTAGTTACGTGTGTGGTCGTTTTTATCGACAGCACTCCTCCCCTCAAAATTGATAGTTTCGTGTCTAAATAAGAAACCGTTATTTTAAAAGCCCCTGTTTGGCTCTTCGCCTTTCTGAGTGCATATACCATCATCCTTTTTTTTCATTCCGTGATCGATAAAATAAAGTACAATTCAAGAAGAAAAGACGTGTTAATTGACTAGACCATCAAATTACCAAACTTTTGTGACTTTGTACCTATTTTACAAGCATGTCTATAAAATGCCTGCTAGGGTCCTTACTGTCAGTACGCAAACTTCACCGGTGTCAGCTTTGCATTTCCTTCAAATGTCGATATAATAGTCAAATTTAAAGACTGGTTTAATCTACGACCATATTCCTACCTAAGTTTTGGTTTTGCACCTATGTTGGAGACAATAAGTTTCAAATCTTTGTCGGCTCTTTAAGATTTGAGTTCGATTATCTCCGATGTCGACTTTGGTTTTTCATCCTTTTGGGAGCCAATAAATAAATAGAGGCATCGATTTAATTGATTCATCCCTGCCCAAAAATCTGTGACCCATTTCATATGCTAGAAATTATATATTCAAAAGGGCTGTTAAATGTATAATCCATAGACCATTCTTTTATTTGTTTAAATCATTTGACAGCGGGGCAAGAAATAGTTAAATCTTTTTATATTTTTTATGACTAAACCCCGCCGTAGTTCATATTGCCCTTCTCGTTTCAGGATCGACAATATAAAGTACCAGTACGATATATTCTATTCTAACTCTCTTTCAAAAGTTTGTGGGTCTTCTGAGTATTACTGAATATTTTTTAGAATAAAGCGGTGGCATCGATAAAGCCTGCGATAAAATACTATGTGGCATTTAGATACTATTCTTTAGGTTCTTCATTCATATTTAGTCAACTTTCCTTCCTATTTTACCGGAGTCGTTAATATAATTACTCGGACAAAATAATTATTATCATTTATTAAGAAACTAACAGTTTCACACATAGGTACAGCGTTGCAAACTTTAAAGTATGGTAGAAGGAACTGCAAAGAAGGACCCCCTAAATTACGTAACACTTTAAGAAATAAATTAATTTCAGAAATTGAATAAAGTAGCAGTTAGTGCAGGCGTTGGTTTTCATCGACTTTTTCCCCACCATCAAAATGTACGATCATGTGCCCGTCAATGATTTAATTTTGTGGCTTTTTTGCGTACTCAGTTTAATTCTTGTCGATGTCGACTTTGTTTCCGTCATTCAAGAAGCGAAGAATGAAATACAAGTGAAGTACCAGAACGATATAATCGATTGTGGCCCTCTTAGATTTGAGGCCTTATGCTTAAGTAGAAATCGTTAATATATTTATTTCGTCGTTGCACTTTCTTCAACGACAAGACCATTACGTGTAAGGGCCCGGGAACAGAGGGTTCGGGGGGTGCAATTGCACCTCCTAAAATTTTGTGGAGGTGCAAAACTCAATGTAGCATCCTCTATTTACTTTTCTCGGACTTAGAAAATAGTGTTTAAAAATTAATCTCTAAAAGTTGCTTTAAGTTAAGTTTCTTCACTAAATAAAAACAAAGAACAAAACTAAATAAAAAGAACACGCCCAAATTCCTAGAAAGCTGTATTACGGAACTAAAGCTTCCTCAACATTAAAATTATACATATAATGTGTGTGTGTGTGTGTGTGTATGTGCGTGTGTGTGTGTGTGTGTGTGTGTGTGTGTGTGTGTGTGTGTGTGTGTGTGTGTGTGTGTGTGTGTGTGTTACTGTAGTGATTGTGGCCGAAGTCAAAAATTTTTATAAGGGTTTTCTTCAGAGACAATATCCCAACAACTTCTTTATGCAAAGAATTGAATCAAAAGGTCAATGAAGAGGGAGAAAATATAGACAAGTTTGATGAGAGTGGTGAATTCAGTGGAGTGGTTTTGGGGGTGATTAAAAGACGGGAGAGACATATGTATGATCATATGGCTTGTCACTATTTCAGTGAGCTATGTTCCCTCTGGCTACTCTTATGCATTTTTGGGACATCATATTTCGGCTATATCGATAAAGATGATGTAAAAGATTCATGTTAGAATAGTGTACACTGATACAAACATACAAATAAATATACATAGACATAGACGTATGCAGACACACACTGATACACACACGTATTTTCACATGCATAATATACAGTGTACACATACACACAGTATGTATATAATATATATAAATATACATATATACATATATATAAATATATATATGTGTACGTATATATACATACATATACATGTGTTTGTGTATATACATACATATATACAAGTATGTATATATGTATTTATATATATTTATATATATTTATAT
>NC_068982.1:152963125-152964182 GCF_001194135.2 Octopus bimaculoides | reverse complement strand
TGTGTGTGTGTGTGTGTGTGTGTGTGTGTGTGTGTGTGTGTGTGTGTGTGTGTGTATGTGTGTGTGTGTTTGTGTATGTATATTTATATATATACACGCACTCATATATACGTATGTAACGTTTCTTTATATACATCATAGTTTACATTACTTCCACCTTTTGCGTTGGTGAATTTAATCGTTCGCGTGTACTCCAGTTGAGCATCGTATTCAAAACCAATATTTCTCTTATTGTTTCCGTGCTATACTCATTCCATTATATTCACCGTTTTATAACATACCATCGAAATTTTCCTGTCAGTCACCATAAATTTTGTATAGGCGGTCATTATTATTAGTAGGGATGGGAGAAAGCCCTACAGCTATATCGATACATTTATTTATTTACGACCACTTAGGTTGCAATTTTAAATCAAGCCATGGCTGACTTTGTCTTTCATTTTTCCTTGCACAATACGATTAAAATAACCTGTCATTTGAATAATGGGGCTTCATCGGGATTCGATGTCAGATCATGTACCTTTAGTTAAAGCAACTTTTATTAAAACGCTGGTGAGAGAGAAAAATCAGTAGAGCGCCGAATAAAATGCGTCTGAGCTAAAATCCCACTGGGGCCATGACAAAATTAAAACAGTACATTTTCTATTTTGAAATGTATGGTCTTATGTCTAAGCTAGAATTGTAGAATTTATAACGATCTACTAATCCAGTTTCATGTCTTTGTAATGTTTATTACTCAAATTCCTTCTTGAGAATCAGGGAATCGCTACTCTTACTATGGTAGTATCATTTCACATATTCACATATATCAATACGTAGTGTTTGAATGTCTTCATATATATCTATCTGCCCACCTATATAACGAAAATCTATCCGTCTAAATTACACACACACACACACACACATATACATGTATGTATATATATGTATGAATATGTGTATGCATGCATGTATATATATATATATATATATATATATATATATATATATATACACACACACACAGAGTCATGTACACCCTACACATATGTATGTATATACATGTATGTGTGTATGT
>NC_068982.1:152953608-152957718 GCF_001194135.2 Octopus bimaculoides | reverse complement strand
ACACACACACACACACACACACACACACACACACACACACACACACACACACAAACACATGTAACATTTTGGTGACCGGGAGACTTCTAGCTCCTTTCTGATAGTGCCAGAAAGCAATAAGATATATTTATTCGAACTGTGCTCGACACATCTGTAGCTTATTCTGCATTAGAATATCACAAAACATGTTTCAAAGAATGAGAGAAAGTCAAAGAGAGCGGGAGAGAAAGCGACTGATAAACAAAGGGATATTAAAGATTGTGGGTCACTTTTTTCGAGGATAATGGAACTGAGAGTGGTAGGACTCGGAATCTTGTTCATTTTGGATATCAGAATCTTCTTTCGCTCGTGGTGCTTATTCCTGAGTGAGTCTGATACAAAATACCTGTACATACATATGTTTCATAGATATTCTTAAATTAGTGGTATGTTATCAATATTTTACATCAATGTTAAAATTTATTATATCATTTATATATACTTGAATGTTACTCGTCATATGGAAATATACTTTGGCTGTTGGCCGCCTTGGGTATGAAGACGAATGGCACAAGTAAGATAATTATTAATTCACGTTTATAAAATTTCTTGGCGCTTACTCAAAATGATAAAATGAATACTGACTTTTAAAAGAAAAATATTACTCTATAATTCTTTCTTTTATTGTGTGTGAGGAGCAGGGAATTTTCTTTTAATCCTTAACTGCCACCAAACCTAGTATGCGCAATCATGTTGCACATCTTATGTTAAGTCTCTCAGAAACTTTCTTTCGATTTCTCTCATCGTCGTTCTATAAGACATATAAAAGACTTATGAATAAAACTAATTTAAATCGAATGGGATTTCCCAGCATCCAAGCATCTGTTTTAAATATCCATCAGTACATTACATATATACACACACATGTATGTATATATGTGTATGTATACACGTGAATATAAAAAAAATAAAACGTTAATCGAGAGAGCATTCAATAGATATAAATAGAGTAATATTTCATTTCTACAAGGAAGATCTTGAGATTGTCTTCCAAGATTGCCAGTTGGATCAGATTATCTGGTGAAGAATAACGCCGACGGCGAAACTTTGAGTTACCATGAAATTTTGTATGTGAATGTATATGTGTACTCGTATGAATGTTTTTGTGTATGCATGTGTATATATATATATATATATATATATATATATATTAGATTTTCAGTTTATTCACATAAGTTTGTATCAGATAGAAGTAATATATATACAACGGTATTTGAAATTTTTTGTTGTTACAAGCTAAACATTTAGGTACTGGAACCAAATTTATCGTCACTGCCTTCCTTATAGAATTAATTGAATGTCCGCTACATTCTGAGAGCTGCTTACGTAATCGATTTTCACGCTCTTGAGTATATTTCGTTTTCATTGTTGTAAGTGGTCTACTTCTGTTTCACTTTCCTTAAACAAAATATTTCAGAAAAAGAATCTTGCAAAACAAATACATAAACGTAACATTTTGTTTAAATTATGGTAGATTATTTATGGAAGTAGCGTTCGGGGAATTCCAAACGTTATTGTTGTCGTTTTTAACCCTCATCAATTTTGGTTGAGCATAAATTCGATAAAACAGACATCGTGCAGACCGTCCCACCTTGCTGGCAAGATGTTCTTTCCAATGGTGAGTCACAAGAGGAATCAAGGTGCACTGTGGATTTCTAAAGAAATATATAAATAAAATAAATGTCATCCATTAATTTGTTATAATAAGCACCATTAATAAAGCAATAATCCTCTATTGTTTCCAATTTGTAACTTTTATACTTTGGAATATTTAATCTCTAATGCGCCACAATGTTAAAAACATTGAGATCCAATGAAATAGAGTATGATTTGAAAGAAATTGGGTTCCAATTCTTGTAATGTGATTAATGATGTAGCATCACCCGCATTGGCGTTTTATTTTCGTTTCGTTTTTGTCGTTGCTGTTGTAGTTGTTTAGTGGGGGATCACTCTTAAACGAGTAGATTGATAATAAAACGCGTTTGACCCACACCCGTCTTAATTTTTCTTAAATCACATAGAACGTAAAACATTATTATCTAACGTTCGCTTTTTAAGACGGAAGGGTGTGATTTGAGCGGCAACTAGCTGCGGACTCTAGTAAACTGATTGGTTTCATAAATACATCGTCGTTAATTTGATGTATTTGATGAGCCTCTTCTATTAATATAGTTCCAAAATACTTTTCTCGAAAAAAGAGCGAACATTCAAACTTAAGAGATAAACAATTGGGTACCTTAACATGCTCTCTCTCTCTCTCTCTCTCTCTCTCTATATATATATATATATATATATATATATCTTTCCTTTTCTCTCTCTCTGTATACCACTGTCTCTCCCTCTCTCTCTCTCTCTCTCTCTCCACAATACACACATACATAAAACTCACACGCACATACATACAAACACACGCGTGTTCATATACACACGAACACATGCATGTATTAACTAATTATACCCATCAACATATAGTAAAAGATAATCTGAAAATTAATGTCTGCTTAATCATTTTTTTAATTAGAAGTCTTACTTCGAGATGTAAACAGATTTATAAAATTGTGCGAGAAAAAGCACAATTTTATTGGATAACCTACAGCTATGTATATCAGATATAGACCAAAATACAACCAGTCTAATTTACATAATCTTGCATTCATAGTCAAATTACATAGTTAATTAATCAAATAAATATGCACAGCACAGGGTGCGTATCTTAAATGTAAAGGTATACGTGTGTGTGTGTGGATATACATACATATATGTGTGTATATATATACATATATATATCCATATTTAACTATATATGTGTGCGCGCGAGCGCGCCAGTGTGAGTGTTTACATATATTATAGTCCTAGCTGATAAATGTAAGTATACGTAAACTTGTTTATATCTCTCTTTCATTCTGTATTTTCAAGTTGATGCTACACCAGTATTTACATTTAAGTTTTGATATCAGTTGGTTGCTACATAATTAGTACTTAATTAGACAGATTAATAACGAGTACACGGTTAAACAAATTAAACTAACCATCCCAGCTGAGTCCTGGGTTTTATGTGATACAAGTAGCTGTAAACTATCAATATATTCGTGAATGGACAATGAGAGTAACGTCCCTATCATTAATCTCCAGATAGAGCTGAAATTTACCCACAAAATCATGATATTTTTCTGCGTGCAAAATTTGTAGAAAATATACAATTTGCAGCGAGATTTAGGAAAAGAAGTAATTGGAATGGGTACATTAATTTCAGAATATCATACATTCTAAGACACACCATATGTACGCACACATATTTATAATATATGTAAAAATAGAGAGAGATAGAGAAATATAATATATGCATAGACAGGTGTCTATGTATGCGCGTCGGATTTGAAGATGACTCAGTTTTTCGATCAACTAAAATTATCCATTCACAGATTTAACATCAACGTCGTTCAGCATACCTAAGTCACGTGTACCCCTAAAATGATCCGCAGCCAAAAGCGGATTCGTCTTGAAATTGCATTCACAAACTGTGATTCGACATGAGTGTTTAGAAAAATGTCACTCGCTGAAGATGCCTCGAAGTGATTTTGGGTTGCAAAACGTATTTCCTAAAACTTTAGTTATACGGTGCCTATATAACATAATATAATATCATGTGTGTGTATGTACGTATGTATGTATGTATAAATATATATATATGTATGTATTTATGTATGTAGGTATATATATAGGTACAGACACACACACACATATGTATATTCTGGGGTTTGTATCAGGACGATCGCACTTAGCCTTCTTATTTGTAAAGTACGTAAGTACGTAAAGTAAAGCAAATATTCGATCGCGATCATATTTGCATTTAACTGTGGTGACTCGTCTGAAAGTATCGAACAACCAAGTGTCTATATGCTGCTACAAATGTGTGTGTGTGTGTGTGTGTGTGTGTGTGGATGTGTATATATGCATGTATATATTTCTCTCTCTCTCTCTCTCCCTCTTTCTGTGTATATGTGTGTGTGAATATATGCATGTGCGTATATGTGTATATATATATGTATATATATACACACACACACACAC
>NC_068982.1:152944037-152947682 GCF_001194135.2 Octopus bimaculoides | reverse complement strand
ACACACACACACACACACACACACACACACACACACACACACACACACACACACACACACATACATACATACACACACACACGTACACGCATACATATACGCACACGTATATAGATATGTATCTGCATTCATAAATACATGCATAATAATTTACAGACATGCACAGATAGATTATTTCGTGCATGCATACACAGACGCATTCTCACACGCATTTGCACACATATGTATGCATAGATACATATTTGTGTCTGTGAGACTACTGTTAATTTAATTCAGATGGGTTTTGATCTACTGAGTGATGTACGCAAAAAGAAAAAAAAAATGTAAATGATCATTTTCTTCTTAGTTGGACGAAAATCTAACCACATGGTCCCGGGTTCAGTCCCACTGCGTGGCACCTTGGGAAAGTGTCTTCTACTATAGCCTCGGGCCGACCAAAGCCTTGTGAGTGGATTTGGTAGATGGAAACTGAAAGAAGCCCGTCGTATATATGTATATATATATATATATATATATGTATGTGTGTATGTGTTTGTGTGTCTGTGTTTGTCCCCCCAACATCGCTTGACAACCGATTCTGGTGTGTTTATGATCCCGTAACTTAGCGGTTCGGCAAAAGGGACCGATATAATAAGTACTAGGCTTCTAAAGAATAAGTCCTGGGATCGATGTGTTCGACTAAAGGCGGTGCTCCAGCATGGCCACAGTCAAATGACTGAAACAAGTAAAAGAGTAAAAGAGTAAAAGAGTTTGCGTATGTAGAGGTCGGAATAACAATCCTTGGTAACTAATTATCCAGGATAAATCATAGTCCAGTTCCGCAACCATAATTTATCAAAGAATTTAACATTGGATTTAAGGTAATCATACAATAAATAAACAATGTCGCTAAAACACGTTGATATTTCTTGCTGCAATACCATGATAAAACACATTCCAGTAGTGACCATCACGTCATTGTGCTTACTGAGAAATATCGTTCCGCAATGTGTCCTTCAAATTTTCAAATCTAATAGGATGTTATTAAATTGTGATTTGGTTAATTGATCACGTAGATCAAACGAGTATGTAAAACTAGAGCATCAAAGATTTAAAAGTATAAATCAAAGACATAAACATAAATGTATTACGCTCATATATACTCACCAACATAACTTATATTCATCAATGAAATAGTTAAAATGCAGTTATTTAATCGTTTCGGAACCCGATATTATGTTATATAGATTGACACATACGTACCCACCTACTCTCACATGCACATACAAATAAATACACCCATAAGTACATTGATACACATATATAGATATCCAGACTCATGTTAATATAGGTACACATATTTTATAGCACTCCTAAAATTATAAACATACACAGAAGCGAGCACGCACACACTCACACACACACATACACACACACAATCTCGCGCACACGCACGCACTCCACATACATATGTACATACACAATATATATATGCAGAGTTAGAGAGAGAGAGAGAGAGAGACAGGCATAGGGATAGATAGATGGGAGAGAGAGAGAGAGAGAAATAAACATACAGACAGATTAAATAGATAGATAGATAGATAGATAGATAGATAGATAGATAGATAGACAGACAGACAGACAGATGGAGAGACAGACAGACAGACAGACAGACAGGCAGACAGACAGACAGACAAACAAACAGACAGAGAAACAGACAGATAAACACTCAGATTGAATGGACAGATAAACAGACAGATTGAACAGACAGGCAGACAAATAGACAGACAGACAGACAGACAGACAGACAGATAGATAGATAGATAGATAGATAGATAGATAGATAGATAGATAGATAGATAGATAGATAGATATACAATGACACAGAAGTCCTTTTGGCATTTAAATATGAAATTTTTTATTTTCTATTTTGCTACCTTTTCAGTTTGTTTGTTTTTATTTTGACATATGACATTATCAAAAGATGAGGAAATATATGAACGTATGTGCATGCACGTGGTATGTTTAAAGAAAAAATAAATCATCGCTCTTCTAAACATGTCGCTCTTCAAACGATTTAAAGCTACAGGCTCATTTGAAGATATCTGTAGGTCTGCAATGCCACACACCTCAGTGAAACACAACATTCTGTTACCTTTCATTATCAACCAGATCCACAGGGTTCAATGCAGGAAGCTGGAAAAGTAACTCCATCTCGCATCATTCTATCTAAAGGTGTTTAAAATCTTGTGACAAGAAAACTTTTCACTTGTCAGCGGTTCATAAAATTTTCTGACGATGATAAATGTACATGGCTTGCGATGTAGTGTGAACAGGTTGTTCACCAAATAGCCTTTGATACAGACTACGTTAAGAAGGGTTTATTTAGTGATGAATAAAACTTTTCTTTCATCTTGTGCTCACTGTCAACAAGTTTAAATGTGGAGAATGGGGTTATGATCGTTGCTTTCAATTGCCAAAATTTACTGTTTGGCTTGGCTACACAAGTCATTTACTTGGCTCCTATTTGTTTATTGATACTATTATAACAAACTATACTTACTTGAAGAAACTGAAATAAGTTTCAGTACAAGACATAAAATGGAAAAGAATATTCTTCAGCACATTTCTATATCAAACTGACACGCACCTACGCAAGAGTTTTACTGTGTGATGCTGACTTAATGCATTATTTATAAACTGTTGCTGGGGTAGATATGAACCACTTTGGTGACACAAATGTCTAGACAGTTCTATATTTAAGAGATGAGGAATTATGTACATTATTTACAATTGACGGATATTTGTCCTCATCTTGTTTGTTGTTAGCACAACGTTTCTGCTGATATACCCTCCAGCCTTCATCAGGTGTCTTGGGGAAATTTCGAACCTGGGTTCTCATTCCTAAGGTATTTTTCGATGTTGTTGTTGTCATTATTATTATTATTATTATTATTCAGGTCACTGCCTGGAATCGAACTCGGAATCTTGGGGTTAGTAGCCCGCGCTCTTAACCACTACGCCATATGCCTACGGGTATGATATTATACGTGCATACACCTGATTAATAATAATAGTAACAACATCGAAAAATACCTTAGGAATGAGAACCCAAGTTCGAAATTTCAACCAAGACACCTAACAACAAACAAGATGAAAACAAATATCCGTCAATTGTAAATAATGTAAATAATGTACAAATGTCTAGATCTGATTGTTATGGATTTGGTCTTTTTTTTTTTTTTTCAGTTTTTGATATCAGGTCTACTGAAAGATATTCAAAAAACATTGAACATTCAAATCAAAGAAGAAATTATGATATACGAAAATGAATCCTGGAACGAATTCGGTTTTAGCAGTTGAAGAATGTATAAATTATGTATTGAGTATGTGCGTGTGCATATGTGAAATAATATACCAAAGGAAATGACATTAAGCGTTTTTTCCATAAACATTCTAATTTTTTTATTTACAGTTGGATTACAGAGTATTAAAATGCAAAACTGACTTTTCAATTACAATATTCCACTCATAAGCGCGCGCGCGTACGCACTTATATGTGTTAGTGCGCGCGCGCGCACACACACACACACACACACACACACACATATATATATAGATAGATAGATAGATAGAGAGAGAGAGAGAGAGAGAGAGAGAGAGAGA
>NC_068982.1:152943477-152944027 GCF_001194135.2 Octopus bimaculoides | reverse complement strand
ATTCCCAATAAATGGGGAGGTTATCCGTGGAAAGAAAAACCTACGAAAAGACCACGGTAACCTAGGTCCTTAGTGTCACAATTTTTTAAATAAAATTTCTTTTATTTATGCAAGAAACGTAAGTAACTCTCTGTTTACAAGATTTTTAAACTTTTTATAGAATCATGGTCAAGGTGGCTTCGTCATTTATACGTGCCATTCTTGCTACATGTATCCATCTTTTTTCGAAACATTTGCTAGACAACACTTGCCTCTCTACTCTCACCTTCCTTTTCAAGTGATACTTGAAAAAGTTGATGAGAGATTGACCAGAGAGGAAAGTGTTTGTCTCTAATCCTTTCAGACGCGTCCATCTGATGCATTCTTTCGCCATAGCCACAAGCACGATAAATACAGCTCTTCCTTCCCGTTTAAAGGAAGGAGGCGTGACGATATTGACGATAGCCTCGGTTGATAAACCGACTCGTCCCACACGTGACAGCAGTCGTTCGACATAAGCCCACAACTCCGAAATGGTTGGACACTGCACGAGTGCGTGCAGAACGGTTTC
>NC_068982.1:152938066-152939395 GCF_001194135.2 Octopus bimaculoides | reverse complement strand
TATCTGTGCTAAAATTTTCTACACGTCTGGTTTTTGCGTTTACCAGTTTATAAATGATGCACTTTTTGTTTTTCATTTCTATAATATCTTTTGGTATGTTTATTCTAACATCATCTCCTTCTTTTGTAAGAAGGGATTTTGTGTCTTTGATTTGTTGTTGTGTGAATGTCACTATTGTTCTTTTTTCCTTTAGAGCATTTGCGAAATTTGTTTTTGTTGTGCTGGCGGACATGTTCTTTTGAATATTCTTGTTTATGTTGGTGTATGTATTGCCTGGTTCAAAGGTGGTGGTAGTGGCAGCAGAGTTTGTTGAACAGGTGATGGTGTCAGTGCTGACGGCCGATAACTTTACGTCCTTGCTGTTGTTGTGGTTTTTATTGTTGTTGTTGCTGGTGGTGTTGGTGGTGTGGTGGCGGTGTTAATTTTCATGTTGTTGTCACTGGTGCTAATAGATGGAGAAACTGCAGTCGCCTCCGATCCAGATTTCCTCATAGTTTTCATGGTGGTGGTGGTGGAGGTGGTGGTGGTGGTGAGAGGGCTGTTTGTTGCTGTAATCGCCGTCTTTGTGACGATTACAGCAGCTGCGTTCCTATCACTGAGTGAGCACGCGTTACTCTGTTCTTTTTTTTCTTCTAGCATCTCAAGCCTCGGGAAATGCTCGTCAAAAGAACAAGACAACCGTTCCAAAATTATGTTTCTCGACATTTTTCACATGTCGAGAAGGAAATTTTTGTATTTTGCTAGGGCCGAAACTGCCCCTGGGGGCCAATTCCTGCCCTTGAAAATACACACAAATGAAGCCTAGTGCTTCGCAACAAAATTATTAAAAAATTCCAACAAAACGTGGACAATAAATGGTCAAATAAACGTTTACCTTCGCAGCCGATGTGACAGCACGTCCGTGAGAAGAGATAGATAGATGGATAGATAGATAGATATAGATAGATGACTGTATAAATAAATATATATGGAAGCATATATGTATATAAATATGTGTATGTGTGTAGATTTATAAGCGCACGCGCACTGCGTGCGCGCGTGTGTGTGTGTTGTGTGTGAGCGTGATAGTTAGTATGAGTTTGTTTTGGTGTGCGTATTCTCGTGAAAACTAAATACGCAAATCCATTATTTGTGCATATAGAAACACATGACATCAATTTTAATATTCGCAAGACACTTGGAATCACAGACACATTAATGAGCACAGGCCCTATAAACCGGCCATACACACAGACACGCACACATGCATGCACATGTATATAGTACATACACACATATATGCATAATCAAAGACCATAGGTACATATATGAATACATATAAACATATAT
>NC_068982.1:152935381-152936452 GCF_001194135.2 Octopus bimaculoides | reverse complement strand
GGTGGTGTCGATCAAAAGGGATCGTAGGAAGGGAAAAAGGGGCAGTTCGATCAAAAGGGATCGAAAAAAAAAGAAAAGGACAGATAGATAGATAGATAGATAGATAGATAGATAGATAGATAGATAGATAGACAGATAGTATGAGCTTCTTTTCGTGTGCGTATACTCGTGAAAGCTAAATACGCAAATCCATTATTCGTGCATATCATAGAAACACATGACATCAATTTTTCTATTCGCAAGACACTTGGCATCACAGACACATTAATGAGCTCAGGCCCTATAAGCCGGCCATACACTCATATATGCATATTCAAAAAACATGCATATAAACTGATTATTTAAAACAGTTTGTTACGGTTCTATACGACTTAAAGTTTCGCACGCCAATTACAGAAAGCTAGCTTGCTCAAGCTCAGATACCCGATTGGAGAAGCAGAAGAAGTCCAAGATGGCTATTGAGGAGTGGACTACTATACATAGTGTTTGCAGAGGTGAGATAGATATTTTAGCGTCATCAGATGCATTGGAAAGGCGACTTGGAACCGTGTGGCTGGGTAGGAAACTGATGGCGCCCTGGTGTCTAGTGACACTTTGAAGTGATTTGGAAGCTGACAGAAGCAAGGCCAGTGAGAGAGAGAGGGAGAGAGAAGGTTAGGGGAGAGGGCAAGGGAAAGAGTGTATGTCCGTGTAAGTACACTAGATGTACGTGGGTCTAGGTGCGTTATTGGTTGTATGTTCATGTTTGCGTGTGTATGTGCGGTACAAACTTTTGATCGTTATAAACAAATCCTGTTTAGATGTTGCGGTACCAACATCTGTCGTCTACGACAGGAGAGTCCTCCACCCTCATACATGTATATAAGCACGCTTATACGTTTATATATGTACGTATGTATGTATGTATGTATGTATGTATGTATGTATGTATGTATATATGTATGTATGTGTTGCGTATATATACATTGTGACTTTGCCTAAGTGGTTGCTTGTATGTCTGTTATAGAATTCACGATGCTGTAGGCATTACTAGTATGTTTATTTTGAATTCTTTTATTCTTTTATTCTTTT
>NC_068982.1:152921044-152935133 GCF_001194135.2 Octopus bimaculoides | reverse complement strand
AATCGACCCCAGGACTTAAGCCTAGTACTTATTCTATCAGTCTCTTTTGCTGAAACGCTAGCTAAAGGGGACGTAAAAACACCAATATCGATTGTCAAGCGATGAGGGGGGGGGGGTGGACAAACGAGCTTCTTTCAGTTTCCGTCTATCAAATCCACTCACAAGGCTTTGGTCGGCCCGAGGCTGTAGTAGAAAACACTTACCCAGGGTGCCATGAAGTAGGATTTGAGCCTGGAGCCATATGGTCGGTAAGCAAATTACTACTTACCACACACCCATTCCTGCACCTAATTTCATTAAAATAATTATAAAAACTTATAATTTCAGATTGATAATATAAAAACATGTAAGTCAAACGGAATGGCATGCTGGAAAATATCAAGATATCCATGTTTAAATAGACTACATGTTCTTTATAAACTTCCCTTAGAATGAGGTAAAAAATTTCTGTCGGAAAAATTTTTATACACAAGTCATCTTCGTCATTAGCTTCCAGAGAAAACGGTATAACAGCGCTTGTAGTTTCATCAACATTCGTATTGTTAGAATTCTTTTTGAAAAGATGCTTTGACCAGAGAAATATTTAAGATAACTCATAATCTATCACAATATGTACAAATTCTCTACAGATGAACGTGCTGTACTCCAGATTCAAACATTATTGATTAAATTCAGAGAAGAGCTATACAGGTATCAATGAAAAAAACATTTCCAAAATATAAAATTTCCAAGATATTTTCAGCAAATTATAGTAGAAGGCACACCATTATGGGAACATCCAACTTTTAGACCGAAAAAAATACGAATACAGAAAAAGAAAAACAGCTCAAAGGCAGCGATAAATATATATTTTCCACATATATCTATGTCTCAAAAATTTTTATGTTGTTTAAATTTCACAAACACACACACACACACACACACACACACACACATGTATATATATATATATATATATATATATTTATATATATATACATACATACATGTGAATGTAGCAGTGTGTGGTGTGTATGCATATATATGTATATATATTGGGGTGTAAGTGTGTATGTGTGCGTACTCGCACCCCTGCATACATACTTCTATATATGCATATTCATACAAAGATACATACATACATGCATACACACACGCATACACACACACGCTCACACACACACACAAACACACACATATAATGAAGAACACGAATAGGATTTTAAATTTTCTACGCCTCTTAGGGTAGAAGTTTATTAATGCCTTTATAAATTATGTCATGGAATAAATCCACCATACACCGGTATAATTTAAAACAAGAATGGGAAAACTTTGGCGATAGCATATTCAACAACTAACACGATGGATAAGTGATATTTTGAAAAAGAACAATCAACTTTATAAAGAAATCAGAGGATTATAATGGATATTCTAGGAGCAAAGGGTTCAAAACAACCCTGTTATTTCAAGCAGTTGTTTTAATTGGGTTTAGCCGCGAACCATTATGCACAAGTGCCAGGAAGCGGGCGAGCCAGCCCATAAGCATTTCTAGGAATATATCTTGTCGGTTAAGTGAGAAAAAAGCAGACTTTGGGGTTGCAGAAAGACATGAAAATGTCATCACCGTTTCCCACTAGTACACGCACACACACACACACAGGTGCAAACATTCATATACGATTATTGAAAGTATACACACACACACATACACGCGGGATCTAGTCTTTCTCATTCGTAAATGAGCCCCACTTATGCGACTCTGAATTTTAATTACGACCGATGAATTACTGGTAAATTAAAGAATTTGATGTAGGAGTGGCTGTGTGGTAAGTAGCTTGCTTATGAACCACATGTTTCCGGGTTCATTCCCACTGCGTGGCACCTTGGGTGTCTTCTACTATAGCCTCGAGGCGACCAAAGCCTTGTAAGTGCATTTGGTAGACGGAAACGTATGTATATATATGTATATATATATATGTGTGTGTGTGTATGTACTTGTGTGTCTGTGTTTGTCCCCCAACATCGCTTGACAACCGATGCTGGTGTGTTTACGTCCCCGCAACTAAGCGGTTCGGGAGAAGTGACCGATAAAATAAGTACTAGGCTTACAAAGAATAAGTCCTGCAGTCGATTTGCTCGACTAAAGGTGGTGTTCCAGCATGGCCACAGTCAAATGACTGAAACAAGTGAAAGAGTAAAAGAGAGTTATTTGGAATTAAAGTTAGGAATGTTGGGTAATTTTAACCAGTCAACAGCCAGTGTGCCATTAGCAGCTTGTTACCATGACAACCGCACGCTGTGTTGTGGTTCGCTGTTGTCTGTGCTGCTGTTGTCTTCGTTGATTTTTCACACTTAGTATTTTTACATAGTTTTCATTTCATATAATTTTGGGACTCATTGACTCAGCTGGATTTATATATATGTATACATACATATGTGTGTGTGTGTGTGTGTGTGTGTGTGTGTGTGTGTGTGCGTGTGTAGGCGTTGGCGTGGCTGAAGAGTTTCCTTGCATACATGAAATTAGGTTTAGTCACTGTGCACCGACTTGGCTGAGCAATGACTTGCGAGTAGATTTGTTTAACCAAAAGTGAAAAAAGACCATTCATTCACAAGCACATACACACAAACACACACACACAAACATACACACACACAAACACACACTCAAACATACACTAAAACACACATAAGGTTGCTTGCATTTGTCTCCCATCACACAATCCCTTGGAAACTGGTGTCGGTTTGTTTACGTCCTTCTAAATGAGCGGTTCGACAAATCTAACCGATTAATAAGTAGTAGCCTTTAAAAACAAGGCCTGTGATTGATTTATTCAACTAAAACTTTCAAGGCATTGCTCCAGCATGACCGCAGTCCGTTGGCTGAAACAAATAGAGATAAAAAAAGAAAATAGCAGATAACACACACACACACACACACACACACACATACAAACACTCTCATATATATATATAAGCTCTGTCTATTGGCTCTTTTTATGTCTGATACTTTATACTTGGTAGTGATTTCATGACTTTCTTGCTGCGTGGACTTATACCACGTGACTGCCTATGTTTATTTGGGGATGCTAATTAATTCATATAGTGTTGTTTTGTTTTTTTTTATACTGGTTGTATCGTGTTGAAGAATATTTGCTAGATTTCAGTGCTATTTTGTTGTTATTTATTATTCATTTCTTTTGTGTGTTTGTGGGTGGACCGTCCATTATTTTCTCATTCCGCTATATATACATACATATACACCCATATACATTTCCATATTTTTAATTTGTTTATAGCATCGTTTTAAGATACAAATAAGGTTCCTGTTCCACTTATGTCGGCCACCGTCTAATACTGCTGACTAGTGAGCCGGTCATTCTAGGTTATACCGATATAATGTAGGATATATATATATATATATATATATATATATATATATATATATATATATATATATACAGGGGTTGGATAAAATAATGGAAACACCTGAAAATTTAAAATAAATTTATCTTAATATGGAGTAGGACTGCCTTTAGCATTAATTACAGCTTGAATTCTACGAAGTATGGACTCGTACAAAGTTTGAAATGATTCCAAAGGAATGTTTGTCCATTCTTCAGTTAAAGGCAGTCTCCAGTTCTTGTAGTGATGATGGTGCAAGATATCGACTCCTTATTTGTTTTTCTAAAATACATCATAAATTTTCGATAATATTGAGATCTGGGGACTGTGATGCCAGATAAGATGTTCAACTTCACTACTGCTTTAGGGACCAATTATGTTGGTTTTTACTCCGCTCTAAACGCTTGGAACGTTTGTTTTTCAAAGTAGTGGTTTTCTGATTGCAGTCCTCCCATGAAATCCAGCTTTGTGTAGCTCCCGGCGAACGTTTTTTGTGGAATCTGGGTTTTGAGGTGGTCATTAAGCTCTACAGTAATTTTGGGAGCTGTACTTTTGTGTTCCTTTCTAACAATTCGCGAAAGAGTCCAATGGTTCCTATATGAAAGTTTTGGTCTTCTTCCGGAATTTTGTTTCAACGAGGAGGTTTTTCCCTCTTTTTCAAAGTCTGTCATTACTTTCGAGACAATACTTCTTGGTACACCAAACATTTCGGCTGTTTTCATTATGCTAGCGCCTGCCATACGAGCACCAACAATTTGACCTCTTTGAATGTCCGATAGATCTGTCATTTTAGTGAATATTAATTGCCTTTTTCTGATGATATCTAAAAGGAAATAGCAATTTTAACAAAACAATTTAAGCAATACTAATGATAAATAAAACAAAAAACATAAAAATAAACAAGGTTTTGACGGTTTTATAGATATTTCAAAATCATGATGCTATGATGCGAGGAAGATAAAGAAGACAAAGGAATAAACGATTATCTTACGAACTTCATAAGCTTACAACTGTTTCCACTATAGAATGCGGTGGAATCAAAACTGAGTACTTGAGAAGTGATTTATCGGAGCCTCAAACATGAACTGCCATGTTTGAGGCTGCGATGAAGCTATAAGGTGTTGCTCAACCACTCAATTAGGATTCAACCTCATCTCATAACTCTTAAACAACTGTAAGCTAGTGAAGTTCATTAGATAATCGTTTATTCTTTTGCCATTTTTGTTTGTGATTACCTCTCTATACTCGGCTAACGCTTCGAACAGAAGCATGCATATCTTAAATTCTACGCCTTGTTATTAGTTTTGCTATGCCTAAACGAAATATCTACCTACCAACCTACCTCCCTCCCTCCCTACCTACCTACCTACATACATACATACATACATACATACATATATATATATATACATACATACATACCTACATACATTCATACGTGCATACATGCATATACATATAGATATGTATACACACACACACATATAGATATATATATATATATATATATATATATATACACACACACTCATATACTGAACAGTTGCTTTTCTACTAACCAATTATATATGTATCTAAATCGTGACATTACATCTCAGTAAACAAGGAAATGAAAAGAATAAGAATGGTATAAAAACAAACTGTCTAGTTTATAATAATTACGACTCCTCTCTGGATGCATATCAACAAAAGTAAATCTTTAATTACAAGATATACTTGAGAGTTAAAACACATATGAACGAATGTTCAGACGTATGCAGCAAAATACAATTAATTTCACGTTATGCATTTATAGCAAGGTGGTTCAGAAATTTGACATTGCATTTTATGTAGTCATAGTTATGTTTCCTCTATGCACTCAGGTTTCATGACTTCAGCAACATCAGCGTTTGCCTCCACATTATAAAAGACGAAATGCAGATAATGAATTATAGAATGTAGGATTGTGTTATCTAAATATCTATGTATCTATCTATATCTACCTTTGTATACCTATACATCAATCAAACACTTTCTATCTGTCTCTGTCAGTCTCTCTCATCCACAAACACACACACACACACACACTCTCTCTCTCTCTCTCTCTCTCTCGTTCTTTCTTTCTCTAAATATATATCTGAATATATGTATATATAGACACACAGAGATACATACATACATACATACATACATACATACATACATACATACATACATACATACAAACGTATGCAAGCTGGAATCTCCTGTCGCAGACGACAGGTAAGGGTTCTGTAGTTTCTTACTCAGTCAAACTGCACAGATAATATATTTATAGTGATCAAATGTTAGTGCAGTTTATTAGCAAACTTCCTCTCTCAAATCATGAATGCCTGCACATGTGGACAGTGTGCCACGCGTCTGATGTGCATCTTATCGCAGAGCAACTTGAGAAGAAATGTTTTACTTAAGATCATGACACACCACCCGGCGCAGTGTTCAAAATCCCCATGTTTATCATCGTGAACGCATCACACCAAACCACTGTGAGTGTGTGTGTGTGTGTGTGTGTATGTATGTGTGTGTGCGTGCGTGTGTGTGTGTGTGTGTGCGTGCGCGCGCGTGTTTGTGCGTGTGTTTTGAGATGCAATTCTTAATGTTTGGAGAAAATGTTTCTGAAAATACAAGTTATTGTATACCTTTAAGAAAATGCCAGAATAACACAAACACTAGTGAAACAAGTTGTGTTTATAGGTCTCTTCAGCTTTTTGAACACATATTATAAAATAATCTGAATAGTGGAACTAATCTTTAATAACTATTTACTGTTCATTTTCAGATTTAGAATTTTATAATATACTTTTCTTGTGGATGAGTTGGCACAGGATTTCCTTTAATCTTTGTAACATGAGTGATCCACTCGTTATGTTTGGAACTTCTGCTCCCTGATGATATTTTTGTTTTGTGAATTGTTTCAACGTTGTCTTTCTGTTCTACTTTTACAAACGTTGGATTGCAGTTGTTGATATCTTTAGTATTATTGTTATTATTGTTATTGTTGGTATGCTGACTTGTTTTTAGTAGATTTATACTATTTTGGCCTGCTATCGTTTGGGAGACGTTGCTTGCTGAGCTTGTTTTGATAAGTGCAACTGAATTTTTGTTCACTTTTTGTTATTCTTTGTGCATAAGAGAGGTTATGCGCTGTCACCCTTTGACTATTTCCTGATCTGACTTGTAATTTATTATGAAAGGTCTTATGGTTCCTTATACTGCTAAGTTTTGTATTTTTGTGCTTAACTTTTAGTTTTCACTAATTCTGTTTTGTAATTCGCTTCATAGTCTTCTAACCACAATTCTGCTTTTTTAATTTTAAGATTTTGCTTCGTTCTTCTCTTTCTAAGTATTTTACCAGAGATCTAATACATATTAATGTGCCCCTCTATTCGTTTGTTTGGTGATTTCTTTTCTTCATTATGGTATTGCACTTTCCGAATTTGTTTTTGAATATACGTACTCGAAGTCGTTGTAAGGTGAATTTTGCTTCAAATCTTTGAAGTGCGAATTTTATTCTCATTTTAGTTTCCTCGTTTGTTTCTGATTTTATATGTTACACGGAATTTACTTGGAAAAAAAGTTTTGATTTATTTTTTCAACTTTTAGTAAGTATCTGTCAGATTTTCGTTTCTAAGTGCATTCCCCTACATTGTTTTCTTTGATTTAATAATCAATTTCACTCCCTGCCATACGTTTCCTTCTCTCGCTATACATAAAAATATGTGCGAATGTGTATCTGTGAATTGCGTATATGTATGGATGCATGTGCGTTATCTTAAGAAGATGGATGTATACACCAAGTGTATTTCGATTTTCTATGTGCAGGTTACTGATGATAATGCTAAAGATAACCCTGAGTTATATCCTTATCTGAAATTTGAATGTTATTGTTCAGATTGCAAAAGTTAAACGTTCTTAAGTTCTCTAAGTGTCTCTGGAAACGGGGATACAACCAACTCTCCGTTACCACAGTTCATTGAACTTGAAATTTGTTTTGAATTATTTGAAATTATTTATTTTATATCTCTGCATCGCATCTTGAAAATTTACCATTTATCTTTCGAGAATAGATCTTATTCTTACTCCTTCAAAGTCAGCAAATCGTTTTAAGTTTTGAAGATATTTCCCACGTCTCTTGTTTGAAGACAGATACTAAAGCCTTGTCTGGCTCCACTATTTTCATTCCTTTGCAATAAGTTTTCTTCATTCTTATAGTTGTTTTTTTCTTCTTTCTGATGCCTGCTATATAGTTTCATGTGAGTTGCATAAGCTGCTGCCCTTCACTAATTTTGCCGGCTTTGTAATTCTTGTTCCGGAGTCAGCTAACATATTTTGTAACCTTCTGGCATTGTGAGGAAATGTGATTTAAAGCAAAGACAATGTAATGTATTATTTCCTGTTAAATGTAAATATGGTAAATGAGAATGGTATATATCAATAACATGACAACTTAGAGAAAGCGAGTAAAAGCATAAGGAGATGGAAAGAGAAAAGAAAAAAGAGGCTTATTATTTCATAGTTCAACTTTTCGAAGTTATAGAAGCCTAAGCATGAGTCCAGCGTAGATCCATGATCATAAGTCTGTACGTGCAATCCTACGTATACCCATGTGGGTTAAAGTCCTTATATAGTAGAGATCCCAAGAAAAAAGACGCGAACATGTCAACGTTCAATAACAGAATGTTAGTGGAAGTGGCTGTTAATTGGTAGAAGTAGAGAAAAGAAAAGGAATAGAAAGACGGGTAGATAGAATGAGCTGGCGGGGATTTTAAGGATTGGCTATATGATAAAGTAAGGTGCATATATGTATGAAGTCTAAGAATTGTGTACGGGGTTGCCGAGAAGATGAGGAGGTAGAGGATGATAAGGTAAAAAGCATAGGGGGAAATGAAAGTGATATTTAAGTTTTTATTAACTCCATTTTTATTTGTAAATAAAACTGGAGTTAATAATTATAAAATCCAAAGTATCGAATTAAAGATGATATTGCAGCCATCGGTAAAGTATCGTATTTACTCAGATGTATTGGTAATGAATTTACTAATGAAGATTACAAGGGATTTTTTATCATTTTAATGGCATTCAGCAATATTTCACTTTCGTTGTTAATTGTTTACAGGATTGGCTGGGTATCCTAACGATGAGTCTGCAGTAAGGTAAGACAACCATTAGGTGTCATTTGTTGGTAGCATACTGCAGGTATATATATACAAATCCAACATAAACCGTAAATCTGAGCCACGGTGGCTTCGATATGTGGCGTATGTATGAAACAAGAACGGACGTTGTTTTTGAAATTTACTACAGTTGTTTCGGGAACATCTTATTGATGCATTCTTAGATTATATCATAGCAAAAATCTGCCATTTTCGGGTAAAATTTTAGACATTTATAAACAGGCAAGGTAAAACCAGATGATGACCTATTCACCAGCTAATATGATGAGCAAGTGATGATTTTTAAAAAGAGCAATATACATGTGTGTGTATGTATGTGTGTGTGTGTGTGTGTGTGCGTGTGTGTGTGTGTGTGTGTGTAAAGGTAAGTATCAAGATGTGGGAAGTTAGTAAGCTTCTAACAGTCTGTAGAAGATATTAAAAAAACAACAGAAGATTTTGAGGTGTTCCCATATGGAAGCTGAAAAAAGGTTGATTTATAATTCACGGTTAGCACCTGGGGTTGCTGTATATGCGAAAGAAATATCCAAGAATTAGGGAATAGAGTAGATAAAATCTAACTGGCAGGGATTCAATCGGATTTCGATTGAATCCCCTGCGAAGTAACACGGGATCTCCTAATACCAAGCTTTTCTTAGCCTGAAGAGTAGCTTGCAGTCTATTCCTCGTTTGTATAATTACTACTTCCGAGGTTCCCCTAGCTATAAAATATATGTAGCCTGAATTTTATCTTTTTATCTACTCAATTTCCTAATTCTTGGATATATATACATTCATCCCAACGTATGCGCGCGCGAGCGTGTGTGAGTGTGTGTGTGCAGATTCAGAAAAGTGTTCATACAAACACATGAGAGAGACAGACAGACATACAGACAGAAAGAGAGAGAGAGAGAGAGAGAGAGAGAGAGAGAGAGAGAGAGAGAGAGACAGACAGACAGACAGATAGAGACAGAGAGACAGAGAGACAGAGAGACAGAGAGACAGAGAGACAGAGATAGAAATGGAGGAGAAAGAGATACATAGCGTTCACATATAATTGATCGAGCAAAGATGCACACAAAAAATATTATTCACGGTTTTAGTACGTCTAACAAAATATGTTTTCTGTGGATATGAATTGTCGAATAGAAATTCATGCTTATGTAGTTCCATTAAAATTGAGGAGAGACCAACAGTTAAAAATAAACACTGACATTAGAAATGCAGGTTTACAAATGTACGCGTTTCACCCAGTAGCATACACTATCAAAACTATTTTTTGACCCAAGTTCCAGAAGGACTCAATATAAAAGATACCCGTTTTAAAGTTTTAAACATTAGCAGGATCAGATACAGGCATACTCGTAAACTCGCGCACACACATTCACACACAAGCATAAACATACACTCATACATAAACAAACACACACACATATATACATGTATAAATATATCTATAGATATACATATGCATGTATATATGCATATATACATATGTCTATTTTTACTCGCATGCAAACACATATTTGATAGATAGATAGATAGATAGATAGATAGATAGATAGATACACACTTCTATAGATACATACAAACTTACATGCACACATGATTTAGCGGTATGCTATGGGTTTAGGCTGTATTCACCGTATTGCACTCCGTATGCGTCTTAAGGATATATTTATATGTAAAAAGTACATTGAATACCGAGTCTGGTCATACACCGCTGTTGCCTTCCGTTGTAATGCTTTTGGTACTTGTAATTTATCGCCCTGGAACAAATGCTGAATCAAGTCGATTTCCTTCGTTATGAGAGCTGAATATGGAAATTAGAAGACAGTGTTATTCTGCATATTTACTCATTAATCTTCTAACTTTTGTAAAGCACGTAACGTATTTATGTAAATGCGAACGTTTCGTGCTATAGTTAAAAGGTTTGACAATAAAATTTAATTTTTCTCTCTCTTCCTCTCTCAGTCGCAGATGTATGTCGTTATTCCCTATTTGTCGGACTAACAGAGATGAATTAACAGATGTTTCCGTGAAGTCAATAAATAGGTCCCTGATATAATATATCTTTAAAGTGTTTAAATATTCGTTTCTCAAACTATTTTATTACACTGTTTCGCTTCTGTACGTCTAAGAAATATAGTACATTTACAAGAGCGTCTATTTTTCTTTGCGACATAAGAGTATGCATTTATTTGTAAATTGCTAAAGCAATATTTTTGCTTTTGTGTATATTCTTTGTTTATGTATAGCATATGTGCTAATGTGTTATTGGAGATAACGTTGGTATTTAGTGTTTATTTCAGTGGGACAATTTAGGAGAGCCCGCGCTCTAAAATTGGTAGTAGACGCCAATACTACGAAATAAATCTAGTCGATAATTTTCTATGTTCAGAGGAAGACGTTTCATTATTTATATATTGAAACAGATGCTCAGAACCACTGCTGTTTACTTACACTTTACCATTACCTATTACTTGTATGCATGTATGCATGTATGTATGTATGAATGGCATTAATTAGATACAAAAAATATATATGGTATTTAAAGCTTAATAATATATACACGAGTTTCGGTAAAATATTGCCAACATTATATAATTGCTTGTCGAAACGTTATATAATCTCATGAATTTATCTCTTTCACTTAAAATTCAAAAGTTAAATTAACAAGATTCTATAATATTTCAAAAAAACAATTATGTAATCCAGTCAGCAATTCGCCGAAACGCCGGTGTGTTTTATAAAACGTGGAACACCATATATAAAACATATATAAAACATGAAACACCATATATGTCTTAAGTATTTTAGTACCGCTGTGCAGTTCGTATGCCTTAGTTTGATGCTCCGCGTCGTACGGCACTGGTTGTGAGTGGAGTGTGAGACCTACAACAGAGATCGAACTTAGGTTGCTTGTCGGGTTTCACAGCGCATATATATATGTATTCCCTCTCTCTCTTTCTCTCACTCCCTCTATCTCTCTCTGTAAAGATATATTATATGTATGTATGTATGTATGTATGTATGTATGTATGTATGTATGTATGCATGTATGTCAGTGGTTTTGGAGCAAAGTAATAAAGGAAGCAGTTTTGTATTTATGTACGGAATAAATTATAAAAACCATTGGTGAAGCACGTTAGCGATATAAAACGTTTTGATGTAATTCAATCGTTATTCACTCTCTCTCTCTTTCTCTTTTCCTCCTTCTTCTTATTTTTCTTCTTCTCCTCCTCTTTCTTCGCCTTTTTTCTTCTCCCTCTTCTCTTCCTCTCTCTCTCACTTTTTTGCTTTCCATCACTCCCCCAGTCACTTTCTTTCTCTCTTTCTCCCTCCCACTTTTTCTCTCTCTCTCTTTCTCTCTCTCTCTCTCTCTCTCTCTCTCTCTTTCTCTTTCTATCAATCTATCTAAATAAGGAGAGAAAGAGAGAATGAGCATTTGGTAATGCAGAATTTGTGGTCTCCTTTGATATATGATGGGAGAAAACGCAAATATAAACTTAATACCTGTAAATGTTTTCCAGTGTTCTCTTGGATTTAGAATTTTTTCCTCAGTTATAGTTGATTGATTTGTTGCTGCTAAATGGCATTTTTGTGACCATAGTAAACCTTCCATCTTGAAAATTAGTCTTGCATTTAGTTTTAAAATATACTGGCGTCATAAATGATGTGTTACTCTTTGAAACTTACTACATTTAAGTCAAACTGATTATATGACAACTTAGGAAAGTGTTTATTACAATATTCTTAGATCCAAATTTTATGAAAGGAGTTCCTTGTTTGATTGAAGGGCGCAGTAAAACTGGGCAAGTTTCTTTTACTCTAAACTTAGGCTGGCTCTAAATCTTGTGGGTGATACTGTGAAGCAGACCGTCGTATTGACTGAATCACTTTTTCAACGGTGGATCTAATACGTTTCCAGGTAAAAACAGCAGATTGGTCTGTAGGTGCTTTTTTTTATTTTGGTGTTCCCTATGTTGCAATAATTCAGCTTAGATCTTCCATGTGAAGTTAAGTTCATAATTTGGTGCCACCTTTTATACTACAACTAGATATGGAAATGATTTCTTTATCTATTTGTCCCTAACAGTCGCGGTAATCCCTCAGAAAATATCGCCCACTTCGTTCAGATAAGAGAAATAAAATTCAAAAACTTTCTATACTGATATGATAAACATTAATTCGAGATGAACAATTAATAGGAGCGGTTTAAGATTAATATATCACATAGGGTAGATGTTAAACTAAGTTCAAATATAGTTATTCATATTAGATACATGCGTGTGTTTGAGTATCGCCTATGATGATGTCATGAACGATGCATTTCTAGTAGAATGATAAAGAAATCAATATCGATATGGGAAGCAGAACCATCAAAGCATTTATACACGCAGTGTTACATTAGAGTTGGGCATCGTTTTCTTTTTTCAAACTTCCTTCAAAATGCAAGTTATTCATTTATCCCAAGTGAGCACTAGACCAGTAAACATTTGATTAAAGACAATATCTTTCCAATCATCTTTACTTCATTTAAAGTATTGCATCTTGTACTATATTATTCAATGTGTCTGTCTCTTTGAAGGCCGTATCGTGTGATTTCACTGCTTTCACTGAGAAGTCGAGTCAGCACATAGGTATGTCTAAGCTAGCTTAAGTATTTCTGCTGCTGTTGCTGCTGCTGCTGCTGATGATGATGTTGATGATGATGATGATGATGATGATGAGGATGATGATGATACTATTCTTGTTGCTCTTGATCCTTGACTTCATGTGAACCCTGTTGACATTAAATGATAACACTTGTAACCAGCTGGTCTTTATTTCACACGCAATATATCCTGGAATATATAACGCAGTGAAAACTTCCTTTATAACGACAGTATGGGGTGATTTTTGGGGTAAATTGCTTATTATTAAAAGAAAGACAAATGACCACCTTTTTTCTTTACTTTGTTGATATCAGGGTTTTATCAATTTAACATTGTTTATATATGTGTTATTTGCCAATATTTACAAAAATGTAGATTAGATTTACTGAAGGAGACAGAAGCATAAACACCTTTAACTAAACTAAGATGTATATAGTAAGATTTTAAAATCTATTCTCTAGCCCACACCTTATACTGTCTAAACTCAGACATTTTGTGGTGTATGTGAGAATTTTTATATACATCCAATTACCAATCATACTTCTTTCATTCAAATTCAGATCTACCATTTTAACTGTAACACAAGTATTTCAATAGGTTGCACTGGCTTATGTGTAAAATGCGTGCGTATGTGCATCTGTGTTTGTATGTGTGTGTGTGTGTGTGTGTGTGTGCGCGCGTGCGTATGGGTGTGTGTGCGTATGGGTGTGTGTGTGTGTGTGTGTGAGTGTGTATGGAACGTGTGTACAAGGAATTAGTGTGTGTAATGTCTATCTGTGGGTACACTTTGTGAACGTTGATGAAGTGTGTGGGTGTAAGAAGTGGATTGTTGAATGTGTTAATTTAATAACAAAATATACGAGATTTGCGTGTATG
>NC_068982.1:152912026-152919526 GCF_001194135.2 Octopus bimaculoides | reverse complement strand
TTTGTTATTTGGAAATGTTAATCCATTATTCTTTGTATTTAAAAGTTCGTTTGTATATGATCAACATCAGAAGTGTTTTCCAAATTTATACCAAGGAAGGCTTTTGCATGGATTGAAAATTGTTTTATCACCATTTTCTGTTTGAAATGTACTGTAGTAATGAAATTTAGAGCCGGCTACTGACGCATGTAATATTCCGTATAAAAAGGATATAATCGAGGATTCTGGTTGCTCCTTAAGGCTTTTAATAACCTTAGATTCTCTTTTGTTTGAAAAGCATTTTACTTTTCCTATCTCCAGCTCTTGGATTGTAAAAGCATAAACTTCAAAACGTGATGCAATGGTCACGAGTGCAAAACATGCTACATTTCTAGTCAATGTTTTAGAAAGAATAAAGCTTTTAATATCCTTCTCAAGTATCTTTTGTTTTGCTTTTTTTGCTGTTATATAACGTGTTTCTCGTACATGCCTTTGTTGAATGCACTCTTAGAGCAGTTTTGGTGGCGCATGAAATACCATTCAGAACTGAGTGCTTCTTAAGAATTTCACTCCCCATTCTTTTACCTTTTGATCGCTTCGTTAATGTATTTGTTTCTCGTAATATTTTAAAGAAAATGTCTTGGTGATGATATACAACATTCAAAGACAATCTTGACTGACCTCCTAAGCCTCATTCTCGGTTGAGCCCTTTTTTTTTTTGTACACGATAAAGCCTATTATTTTTACGGAAGTATCCACTTTATGTCAAGATCTTGTCTGTTTTAATATCCACGGAGTGAATTTTCTTCATTGGCTAGTCAAGATTCCTAAATGCTGGTACCAATATTTGCTTTGCAAATGTACTGTAGAAGATTGTCTTGCTGTAAGCGAAAATTTCTGACTGTCATAACTATTAATGTCTGGTACATTAATAGTTATGACATTCTTAGGTAAATCCAAGTACTTCTATATGATATATGTTTTTCAATGTCTAAGTATTTGCAGCACCTGCTGAGTAGAAATATTGCAATAGCAGTAGTATTGGGGCAGCTTTCAGTTTGGGAAACTGGGCTTTTCCGCATTAAAGTATCATAAATGAGCATTTGTTTTGGCTAAATACAATACTTATATCAGATAAAAATATTTTAAAATCACCTTTTCACTCACAAATGCAATCAGTTTGGAATAGTTATTTAAATGAAAGTATTTATTTTTATGTATGACGATATATATATATATATATATATATATCATACAAATAAACACTCTTGGGCTTGATATATAAAATATGCGTACATAAAATCTACTCATATGAATATATATGGGGAGAGGGAGATAAACAAAAACTGGAAATATCCACAAGTGAACACTCCGTGTATAAGAACATATGTGTTTATATATTTATAGAATAAATGTCCATGAAGTCCAAAATATACAGAACACTTAAAGGAAAGGGCATGCTATTTCAATTCCAGCAGCTGTTTGTAGGGGCTCGGAATTACGTATTAATTTTAATGTTGGCAAATGGAATGCATAAAAAAACACAAAGATATGCAACCAGTATGGGATGCATATAAATATTACCGTGAAGTCGGCTTCTGTCATCAAGGTGGAAAAACTGGAATTGGTTTCCATCCTAAAGATGATAGCCGGTGTAATATTTCATACGATAACAATGAGCCCGAAAACTTCCGTAAAATAATGCCAATATATTTAACTTATTTCCAGCTCGCCGATCTTGGAGTGACTGTAATGACAATGGCCATTGCACCCGCCCCCAAACAATAAATAAAAGAAATATTTTTTTCAAGTTTATATTAAACAAGTTCTTCCGCATCAGTTAAGTAGATTAATTATTTTTCTCAGAAAATTAAATAAAATGAATGTAAATGACGTATTTATATATCAGCAACATTTAATAGCTTGTGCAACCTATATTTTTACAATGGCTGTGAAGATCTTTTTTTTTTTTATTATTATGAAAGCTGATTAAACAGTTCAAGTTTAGTTCTAAGTGTGGGTAATTTCGTATAATGGATACGTTGTTAGTCTAAATGATTTATTGTGCTCAGTTGCAAGCCTCGGTGTTTACCGTTATACGATAAAATCCCACCGGTTTTCCTGAAAGTAAAACGTCCAACGTCGATATATTAAGTAACAGAAGTATGCATCTACGCAAATGAATATTATACATCTTTTATCCCATAAATCTTAACCTTCTTCTCAATGAATGGATCAGGTACGAGAAGAGGAAAAGATCAGGAGGAACATTATATATACGGATTCTGTATATTGTAATATACGTGCTATGTGAAAACATGGTTTATTTAATGTGAGGTAAGAGTCGTTAAACAAGAAGTACAAATATTTATTCATCAGGTCTGTCAACATTAAATGTATAATTTAATACAAAAGCAGCAAGTGTTTGATACACACTTTAACATTATTACAGTGCAATAATATTGATCATTTAGTTAATACTCTGCAGGATACACTTCACAAAATACTACTGTGAAAAGAATATTTTGAACATGACACTTCGTTCTTAACGGACGTCGTTATAATACTGTAAATAAACACACATTACTTTTGTCTTTCAGCATCAGTTCATCGTGGATCGAGTTGATATATGATCAAGGTTATTCCAACTATAACAAACCAGTCATCTTTTATTCGGGCACAGTTCACGTAAAACAAAATTACCTATAAGTTCATTCTATAGTAATAGGCTACAATTTGAAAATTAGCTGTTTGTAAAATATCCGGCGGCTATGGGAAGAATCATTCGTTACTTCATATTGTGAATGGTGTGAACTTTATGAATGATGGGGAACGATAATGAAAGAAAACTAAAAGAGAGACAGAAGTTATTAGCTTGAAGGAATTAAAAACAATCTAATATAAAGTCTTGGTATAATGACCGTGTTTGGCCAGCGTCGTTAGAGCATCGGACAGAATACCTTGCACTATTCCATGCAGAACATTGTCTATTGAAACATGCACATATTCTTTTATTCTTTTACTTGTTTCAGTCAGAAGACTTCGACCATGCTGAGGCACCACCTTGACGAATTTCAATCGAATGAATTGTCACCAGTATTTATGTTTTAAGCCTGGCATTTATTCTATCGATTTTTCTTGACGAACTGCTAAGTTACGAGTACATAAACACATCAACTACAAAGACGGGCACACTCACACGCATATATACACATATATGTGTGTGTGTGTGTGTGTATATATTCACATATAAATATATGCATATATATGTGCGTCTATACATACATACATACATACATACATACTTACATACATACATACATACATACATATATATACATACATATATACTATTTTTTATGCAAACGTGTCTACCTTACGACATTGCGGCTAAAAGCACATTTATTAAAAGACTAATTGCTCGTAAGCGTATCTTACATTTCCACCACCCCAACGCTATATAATGGCTGCTAGAATAGTATTTTACCGACAAAAGCCAAACGTTCAGCACACAACGAAAAGTGTTTGCAAACGAGTATTTTTGACTCCTCGCTTAGATTAGTACGTTATCAGATGTAACTCCACAGGAACGGTAGTGGTTGTAATTGAATACCGAGAGAAAGTCAAGTTGTATACAATCGGTGATGGTACGCGCTATTCGTCATCATCTTTGAGACGTTAGAAATGATGATGAAAGGGTAATATTTGACGATTCTCTATTCAATAATTCATAAAAGAGCTTTCCTTATCCAGTTAGTAATAATCAAGTTTATAGAAATATCATTTGAATATAAATCACACCTTTATTTATTAACCCAGCTATAATCAAGAGTCTCCAGTGTATTTCTCGTTTATGGAATTTCTTGAGACAAAGAATTGCTCATCACAGACGAATATTGAGGCCTATCGATTTACTTTACGTTTTCTTTCAATTTACAGCAATACAAAGCATATTAAACACATTGTGTAATTGGAATAATTATGCTGTAAATATATAGATTCAATTCTTGTTCAGTTAACCAGCAGAGTGTAACGGGATGTTATTGCATTCGCAAGGGAGGAGAAACGATTACGAGAATAAGATAGTTTATATCAACGGTGATGATGGAATTGTTGTTGATGGCAATCGAGTTGTTTAGTCCCTGGTCTACGCATTTCGAGATCATCTATCACCAAATACATTCCAACTGTGATCGCCCCATCTTTTTGTATGTCAGAGAAAGCATTGTCCATTATATCACACTTTCCATTTAATTATGGGAGAATTGACATACTTCTAGTAAGTTACGTACTGATGGTATTGATGAGTGATGGTCATGTTGATGATTATGGTGTGGTCGGCAGTGTGATAGAGTAGAAGCCGATGTGTTCAAAACAACGAAACAGAATTAAAGAAGAAGAAGAAGAAGAAGAAGAAGAAGAAGAAGAAGAAGAAGAAGAAGAAGAAGAAGAAGAAGAAGAAGAAGAAGAAGAAGAAGAAGAAGAAGAAGAAGAAGAAGAAGTGGTAATGGTGGTGGGTGGGGGTGATAAGAGTAACGGTTGATGTAGTAAAGTGGAAAGAGGAAAGCATAGCAGATATTTGGAGTTTTAATATGCTACTATAAATGTTGAAAATTAGGAAATTAGCACAGTTTGAGAAGACACGTTATTTCAGCTTTGTCTTAAAATATTTGTCAAGATGACGCTGCTTCTTTAATTACATTATTCTTTCATGTAACTCTTTTCCTATTAACACAATCAACAATTAATTTACCGGAGCCAGTCAGTAAGTTCTAATGTCTAATGCATGTACTTTATTGGTATTTACATTGTTTCAAATTTGATCATGACAAAGTGTAGCTAATATTTTGTCGTGATCAAATTTTGCTAATACTTTAATCATGGCTGACATGATCAAAAATTGTCGTTTGTGATGGATATCACTGTTCATTTTCAATGTTCTGCGTGTGTCACTATATAACGCTCTCTGCTCCAACCAAAACTCATTCCACCTCATCTCACTCACTTTCGTTGTTTCTTCTCCCTCTTCTATACTAACACGAACATCACGAACCAACAAATTATCTCTGTGTTTAGCAGGCTCTCTAGAAATACCCAGCAAATACAGTCAAATGCAACGTAATGTCTGGAAAGATTGATACGTTGTACAATACAGACTTTGATCCTATCCCTGCTTCTTCAAGCCAGATATGTAGCTAATGAAAGCAGTTATCATTTTGACTAAAATGAAGGGCCGATTTTTTTTCGTATCCAAGTGTGTTTCTTCTGAGCAATTCATTGACAATGATTCAAACAACGATTTAGCATCGATAACAAAACAAATGTGTTGAACATATAAACTGTAAAGACACATAAATGTTATATAGGAAATTTCCTCCTCTGCTTATTTTCCTTCTGTGCCCAAAAGACGTTCGAATTGTTTAACTGTTAGAAATTATTCTGAGACCGGTGACCTAACCCAAACGATTATGACAGGCAAGATGCCGCTAAAAAGCAGCCAAGGGCATCATGGATGAGTAATAGTTCGCCATTTCTTTGAAACTGATTACGTCTATTCACGCTCAGGATTTCAATCGGCTCGGAGCTTTGCCTGAAAAAACTGGGTTAAAATGTTCTGCTGCGTGATCGAACCCCAAAACATGAACTTGAAAATAACTTCTTAAACACAACAGCCCCTGTATTTATGACTTAAAACAATGAAGTTAAAATAGTTGTTAGCTTAACCGGAATCGAGTTGCACTCACCTTACAGAAAGTTGACTGCTCACTTCCCAAAATAAGACGCATGAGATGCGATATGTTTATTATTTTGTATTTAATACAACTGCTATTGAACATCGTTAGAAGATTCAATCATATAAATCATTTGACTGCCGTATTTCAGGGGGCAGAACTTGCAGGAAAAGTTTTATAACTTAGTACTGAGCGATCGGAAAGTATTTTATTCGAAAAAAAATAATGCATATTCAAATTTTTTAATTTATTTTTTATGAATAACAGTAAACGATATACGTATACAAATGCGTACATATATACAAAAGACTATAGACCAGCGTGGTTGCAAAGCTATCTTCTTAAGCACATATTTGCTTAAGAAGCTATCTTCTTAAGCAAATATTACATCCAGTTATTTACATGTGAGTTAAGGCGACGAACTGGTAGAATTGTTATCGCGCTGGGCTAAATGCTTAGCGGCATTTCGCCCGTCATCACGTTATGAGTCCGCATGCCACCGGGGTTGAATTTGCCCTTCATCCTTTCGGGGACGATAAAATAAGTTTCATTTAAGCACAGAAAGTTCCTTTTGAGCACAGTAAGTTCCATTTCAGAGCCCCTCCCTGAACTTGTTGGCCTTGTGACAAAATTTGAAATCATTATTTATAGATGAGTTTTAATAAATAATAAAAAAATGATCCACTTCGACTTCATTCTATATTAACCTAATTTATTATTTCTATGTACATGCGATCGGAGATAAGTACTACAAGATCTCTATCTACTGTTTTATTCTTTATTCTTCTATCTACAATTTTATTCCTTTATAAACTGTGAATGCTCTCTCTAGAACTTTCATACATACTCACCTTCTCTCGGATACCGGAATGCCCAGTGTATAGAGATGCTACCCTACCATTTGGGATATCCCAGAAACGGCTGTAAGACATCCAAAAATTAATTAATTAATTAATAACTTGAAATTCACCTTATTCTAATTAAATATTCTAGATGACTTGAGATATTCTAGAAGACTTGAGATATTCCTCCTGCCTTGGTTTTTGCTGTCCTTTTTCTTCTAATATATATATAAGAATTAGTACGAAGGTGACTTCAAAAGATCTTATGCAAACCACAAGTATTCTTTCCGACACATCGACAAAGGTAAAGCCACTAAGTTGGCTATCCACATACGGAGTTTGAAGATCAACTACACGCCACATACAATCAAATGCAGAACTGCAGAGAAATCCATACCATATGTAAATGTAGCTAAGAAATGCAACTCATGTGATCAGCCATTTGTTTTAGATCTAAGGATTCCACCGCATTACTTTCGAGGTCCAAAATTTTCAGCAAGCATATTGGACGACTGTTTGTTAGCGAAAACCTCTCCAAATTGAGCAGCTGTCTAGTAGACTTTAGACTTCTCTCCGTTGCATTCTACAACAACTAGTTCAATTATTGCTTGTACAGCCAAAGGAGATGTAACTCAAGTTTTCTCTCTTTCCTTTTTCTCCATTTTTAATCACCCTTCCAACTTTTTCATGAATTTCCTCTTTCTTTCGCGTTTCTATTTTCGTGTTTTCTCATGCACCAGCGTTCTGATTTTCAAATAGAACAGTTCATGTGGTCCAAGCCTTAAGATTGCTTGGAAACACAAGGGACATTATAAAAACCTACCCAGCTATCTATGTGTTTTCACGGCAAGAAATTATTCGTAATTCTTATTTCTATACTGTGTTTATCATATGATTTTTATCTCTCACTATATATATACATTTGTTGATATATATATATATATATA
>NC_068982.1:152910569-152911911 GCF_001194135.2 Octopus bimaculoides | reverse complement strand
TATATATTTATATATATATATAATTTTATTAAGATTATAACTGCAGAGATTATAGCCAGTTATTTGATATACCAATTTACATATTAAACGCATTCCTAGGACTCGTATGCAAATATTTTGTCCCTTCATCAGCACCCATCTAACTCACTCTTACCTCCGAAAATATTGCTTATACAGCCACTGCATACATCGGTGTTAAGTTATTGGCTATACCAATTTACATATTAAACAAAATAATGTAAACAAAATAATGTACAGAGCACTGCTAACGCAGTAGAACGTGGTGTTGACTTATAAAAACATTTAATATACTTTATAGTACATTATGCTTGCATAACGAATTACCACATGCTTACAAGTCGTTACGTTTTACATACCAGCCCCAGGGATGCTTTTAATATGTAAATTGGTATATTCAATGTCTTAACACCGCTGCATGCGGTGGCTATATAAGCAATGTGTACGGAGGCAAGAATGAGTTAGATGGGTGCTGATGAAGGGGCAACCCCCACCCCACGAAATATGGCATATAACTCATTACCAATTTTCGTCTCTGATCTCATTTGTTTACCTCTGACATTTCGATACGAAACGTTGTAGCAAAAATATTTCTATAGAAATAAGCTTAACAAAATAATGTAAACAGGACTACTAACGCAGTAGAATGTGGTGTTGACTCATAAAAACATTTAATATACTTCATAGTATATTATGCTTGCATATCCAATTACCACGTGCCTATGTATATAATTTCTCAAAGATGAATACATGTGTATACAGTCTTATGTTTCTTAAGGGTCCATTTTACTTAAGTAAAATCAAGATGATGATATAACAAAGTATTATTTAAACAAGGCAACTACTGAAAATCAGTTACGGAAACGAGGTACAATACATATTGAAATGTATTGTTTCCGGGACTTATATATATATATGTGAGAGTGTGTGTGTGCGCACGCAAAAAGTAAATTTTTAGAAATATTTACATTTATAAAGCCTCCTGGATAATATAAGGCAAATAACTTACAGCTCTTAAAACGAGTTGAAATGCCTTACATAAAAGCGTAAGAAATTTGGATGTAATATTTAAAATACTGAATATGAGCAACATAATGAATACTTTACGAGCGTGATCAATAGAGTTATATGAACACAGAATGTAAGTACAATAAATATAATGCACTGTGCCAATTTTTAATCATTTCTGTATTGTTTATGAAATAATTCGGTGTTATTTTATGTTAACTACGTGGCTATATAAACGAGTGGAATTTGAATAGTTTCCTGCTAGAACTCTAGCGACAAAAGCAACATCTCTCTCTCTCTCTCTCTCTCTCTCTCT
>NC_068982.1:152909211-152910167 GCF_001194135.2 Octopus bimaculoides | reverse complement strand
TATATATATATATATATATATATATGTATGTATTTATGTATTTATATCCATATGTGTGTGTGTGTGAGAGTGTGAGTGTTTGTGTGTGTGTGCGTGCATGCGTGTGTGTATGTGTGTGTGTATGTGTGTGTGTGTATGTGTGTGTGTGTGTATTTGCAAAATCTCTTTGAAGAATTACTAGATTTGAATACGAAAGTAGCCATACAATGCAAATACTATTAACAGCTTCTTTATATCTTTATAAAAATAATATTGACATTAAACTACATGCAATACCAGCAATGATTCTGATGCTCTTGCTATCTGCTACCAGGACAAGTTTTCGTCTCACACACATATACAATGAATTTTTAACCTGGCACGTTAAGGAAGGATTTTACCTCGAAGAAAACTGCAATATCTCTGCTGGCAATGGTATATATATTTTTGTGGGATTTTAATTAAAAGTCTGTGCCTTTATGGAAGTACTGTCCAACATTCATATCCTCTGGAAAAAGATGAGTTGTGAACATTATTTTCCTGCCTATATTATTCTAACTAATTTTATTCTTTATTCTATTTTACTCCTTTATTCTTCTGTTTTATTCCTTATAAACTGTGAATTTTATTCGTTTTAAACTATAAAAATATTCATACCTTGTCTCTGATGACGGAATACCCAGTGCAAGTACAGGCTAACCTACCTCTTGGGGTATTCCAGAAACGGCCGTAAGATTTGAAGTTAAATTATTCTAAATGACTTGAGATACTCGTTCTGCTTTGGTTTTGATTTTTTTCATCTAATATAATGCATACACACACACATACATACACACACACACACACACACACACTCACACACACACATATATATATATATGCATACATAGAGATATTAGTAAAAGTACCCGGCGTTGGCTGTGTTAAAGATGAAAATGAAATATACGTATATATACAGGCATACATACATACGTACA
>NC_068982.1:152901899-152908764 GCF_001194135.2 Octopus bimaculoides | reverse complement strand
TGTCAAGTAATCGTTGGAAAATATTTTTTAAATGCTTTACACAGTCTTCCAGTAAAACTGTGATATCTTGAAGTTATATCTATAAACTTGTTTATTTGTGGCCATTGAAAATTTTTCTTCCTAGTATAATTATAATCTATGTTGATATAGAAATGTATATTTTTTTTAATTAATAGGCCACACTTTTAGTTGTTCTTCCAGTTAACACCAATTTAGTAATACCAGTGTAATATTTTGTGAGCGGTAAAGGTATCAGCTTGCTTGTTTGTCTTCATCGTTCTGGTATTGTTGATTGCTCCCACAAAATGATTAGCTCCAGCTCCGTTACCGCCCTTTTTAGCATATGCAGTCATCTGTAGGATGTAACGCAATGTATAATATACAGAGGGTTTCTGCTTAAATCCAAATAGTAATGTTGCAAATTGAAAGTATAAAACAGTTATATATACTTAGCGAATAGGTTCAGTAAGAGACTGAACCTAATGAGTTCAGTGAGCTATTGCATGCATCCATTCAGCATGTAGAAAAATATATTTGAAAAATAGCCACATTAGCACTGGTAGTTGCCAACGATTATATATCACGTCACTTGATGTTGAAACCATAGTGAAGTGTTGCTATGAGCAGTCCTCACTTTCTATATCATAGGCCAAATTTGAAAGTATTGCAAAAGTATCATTGCTCTATATTTAATACTGAAATATTAATGTGTGTAATTTTGCACTTTTCTTAATTTCAGTATATCCAAATTCTTAATAAAATGTTAATATGTTTCGGAAGGTAAATTTTCAAAAATGTTTATGCGTTCCAAAGTGTATTAAACATGCCAGCAAATATATACACACACACACACACACACACACACACACACACACACACACACACACACACACACACACACACACACACACACACACACACACACACACACACACAAACACGCACGCGCATGCACGCACTCACACACAGACACACATAGATGTTACCCATCATTTCTTGATATAACCATGGGTTATATCAGGAAATATGACATACAATAATTATAATTTAAATTTTATCAAATTATATGGCGCTTATACATATTTACGAAATGAAATGAATACTAATTTTCAAAAGAAAATAATTTATTATCTGGAAATAAAATTAAATAAAGCAAAAGTTTCATTTGTAAAACACCATTCATGATGTCTGTGTCATTTACTCTTTCTCCTCCTCCTCCTCTACTCTCTTTGGAAACTTTCTCTCTTGAGGTCTGTGTAAAGCATTTATTTATTTATTGCTTGCCACGAAACCTTGTATATGCATTCATCCTCCATCTTTTACGTTAATACTCTCATTAACTCTTTCTCTCTCTTCTCATACGATGTAAATCACGGCTGAGAAAATAAACTACTCAACCAAAATATATAATACGTGCACTAAAACTTCACCTCTTATGTTAATTTTCGTTATATTTCTCTTTTACTCTCTCTTCCTCTCTATATGAGAAGTAAAGTATGACTGGAGAAATCAATCCAACAACATTTATACCGGCTATTTGCATATGTGTGCATGTGTGATTGTATGTGCGTACATAAATGCACACACAGACACATAGACCTTGGCGCTCACATATATATGTTATAAAAGATTATTCTGTAATATATTAATGGATATATAGATACAGACACATCTAAATATGGTTATGTATCGTTGCGTAAATAACATTAAAGAACGGGGCGTGTTTTTGACAAAGAATTTATATAATAATACGATCATGTATACTTATAAAGACATATGAAGCTAGTTGTGGATAATTATGATGCTGTCGCTGCTTTAGATTTACAGACAATCGCTTATGAAAAACTGTGAAGCAAATATATGTCAGAATTGGACAATGGCTTCACTCGTCTATGGAAACTGTGTCGATCAAGTCTTGTATTGATGATACACTGGGAATTCAACAGTTGTTTAGAATGGTAAGTCATCTTATATAGATGTTGAATGATTTTCTGACCCGTACACATCAAATGTTATGAGTCAAAAACTTCACATAAAGTCATTTCAGTATTTCCATGGACAATATTACCCAATTGCAGCAGTGTATCATCAAATTATCTCGTTTTCCGAAATATCAACGTCTTGTATTCACGGTTTGTAATATCCCATTCATGAAAGTATGATTGGCTTTCAAGAGAAGCTTTTATTTCGTGAATACAAGCATTAATGTATGGAATCACATACAAATCTACTCAATCTTCTCAGCTGACGGATATATAATATGTCAGGAAGGTAACCTAAGTATATAATGTTATATACAATTATATACATAAATGCCACCATTTTGATTCGGAATTATTTCTATTTAAGCTAAAGTGATACAGAGGAAGTTACTGTTATTATGCATATTGCTTAGCGTTAGGTCTTCCATTTCTGATTGAGATCTTTTATTACAAACGTTTCAACACAGAGTACCCTGTCCTTCTCTTAGACATTTTTATCCAGGAATATATTATTCATTACGCCACTCTTTTCAAATTAATAGGCTGAATGTTGAGTGAAATTTGGTTGTTACTCCTGACAAATAGGGAATTAAATAGTGAGTAGGTGGTTAGTTTTCTTTTCTTTGCTCACATTTGTCAACGTTTATTCTTTTTTTAAAAAAAAAGCTAATTTTGGTCAACTGTGGAAAGCAAATCCGATTCTAAACCGGAAAATATCAAAGCCGTTACTAAAAACACATTTTGCTCTACACAAATTACCGTAAAGCACGTTTAAGTAATAGCCGGTTGCTTACATAAATACACACGTATTTGTCCCTCCAGTTATGCATACATTCAGGAGTATAGACCAAATACACATGTCCGCAAAGTCACACACGAGTACACACCGGAACGTATTCCACAGTCGACTATAGGCTCAATAGCCAAAGCAAGGATGGTTTCGAGTGTAGTGAAGTATAAAACAGATGGGTTGAGGTTCATTAAAGCTGTTTCGGACGTGTTCTTTATTAATGAATAAAATCATTACATCATGTAAAACACCGTTTCCTTCAGGCGAATGAAGAGTAAAATTTAACATTTATGATTAAAAAGCAAAGATTGGAAACGTTCAGACGATAAATATTTCAGTATAAAATTATAGATGTTTATATTAATAGATCCAATTTACACAGAGTACAAACAATAGAAAAAATTAAATGGGAGGAAGTAAAGTGTTATGAATCCAACAACTGTTTCTGAGAGCTCGGAGATCTATTATAATGTTGGTTGATGTAGTACATCTCAGTATGCAAGCCGTAGGCCTATATCTTTCCCAAATAAAACACCACTTCCCCAAACTCTCGGAGGTATCTACAGAGATGATATACTTCTTGCAGCAACTGGATTATCTCGACCTTCAGTTAACACACCAAGAAAGCTCTCCCATAAATTCTTTAAGAATTATAACTTAAGTACCTCATTCGAAAACGACACTAAATTCGCCAATTTCTTAGACGTTACTCTAAACTTAAATACAAATTTATATCACCCTTTCCATAAACCCAATCAATCATTACAGTATATCTACTTCCTATCCAACCACCCTAAAATACTCTTAATAGTATAGCCACAGGCATTTCTGTAGGAATCTCCAACGTATCTGCTAATGAAGACATTTTTATCAATCATATCCCATGTTAAAATCAAGCTGTCCAGACAAGTGGTTTCCGCGAAAAGATCTTTTACATCCCTAACACTAAACTTAAGGCAAAAATTGCATATCTGTTTTCTATTACTAACCTCGAATCTACCAATCTTTCTTCCACTCAACGACAATCCCTCAACTTTCAGAGAAAAAAACCCACGCTTCGCACTCGAAAGACGTACAAGCCACTTCGAACCTATAATGACAACAAACCTCCTTATCTAGACTAACCTACTATAATTACACGCTCTAAGTCTTCTAAAGCAAGAAGCGAAAGATGACGCCACCTTTCTCCTTCCAAGTTAAATTTCTGCCCAATCTTTTCTTTAAAATCTTACACTCTAACTTCCCACCACAGCATAAATAATACTCTATCTTCAATAAATCATCTATTAAAATCTCCTTTTCCACCACGCCTAATTTATAATCCATGATTGCCTCCTCTAACAGACGCAAGCTACAACGCCAGTCCTTAGAACCCACAATCTATCCAACTGCACCTCACTTTAACCCACCTAATGGTAGTAATAGAACCTTTAGTGACCTCATCCGACTCAATAATAACATCAGGGCTTCTTCCCACAATACAACCCATATGACTACTTATATTAGCGGGGATATCCTGCACCCAATCCAACACCGATACCGATTATACCTCCAGTTCTTCTTTACTGATAACGGACCATAAACTCCGACCGCAGAACAAGCAGGAGAACTTGCAAATGTCGCGTGTCTCAATTCTGCTGTTTGGGTGTTTCTGTCTGCGTAAAAATGTAGTATACAGGCGCCCAGTAATAACACCATGCTCCCACCAAGCAAGGGTCTATATCGGTGGCACTGTTGATTTCAAGCGTCACTGACGAGCACACGCGAACTCGTCCCATCCAAATTCTAAATTATCTACCTCTTTAGCAACATATACTCAATCTCAAATCCCAAAATGTTCCCTGTACCCTACCCTGGTCCATCGTAAGTGAGGCTTCCCTATACAACACACACAGCGGCGTTTGTAAATTGTGTTTAAGAGAATCGCTAACCAACCTTCGCCACCACAACCACTCATTACTTAATAAATTCTCAGATGTAATACTCTCGAGTAAATGCAGTTTCTACTCATCATTTGCCCATTTTATTAAATCTTTGGGTACTTATTGGTTATCTTACCCCCATTAAAAAATTGGGTTATCTCCCCCAACTAAAAAAAATTGTTTAACCTTCAATAAAACAAAAAAAAAATGAAAAAATCAATAAATATGAAAAGTGAAACGATTAAACATCTTATTGAATCTGATAATATTTTTTATAAGAAATCATACAAAACTGAAAAAATTAATAAACATGAAAACTGAAAAAATCAAACATCTTGAATCTAATAACATTTTTATTACAAATCATACCATGCCTACAGAGAAGGCCAAAAGTCAACAATATGTTGAAGTACTAAATCAAAAGTATATAACCCTTTTAATTCAATCTCTTGTCGCCACATAAACTTAATATTTTAGTAGGAGAGATAACCCAATTTTTAATGACATTTTTTAATGGGAGTGAGATAACTAAAAAGTACCAATCTTTGTAATTCCTTAACTATGGTTATCCTTAATTATAATTAAACTCCGAGTACAACTAGGTCGGCCTAGCAACTTATCCCCCCACTAATATCACCCTTTATACTAAATTATTCCTTTTCATGATTAACTTTACAAATTCCTCTAACCTACCACATTCCACCTCCCTCATTGCCTCCCAATTCTCACAAGTTGTATTCTTTCCCCATTTTCTCAGTTTCCCTCTTCAGCCATTTACAAATACTCCACTCAATTAGCTATTAACCTATCAACCTCTCCCTCCCTATTCACCTCTCTTCATTCAATTTCATACACCTCTGCATACCTCAGTACTCCTCCTTCATTATAGTACTAACCACTGCTACCTTGACAACTGATTCACCCCTCTATCCGTCGCTGAATTAGACACTTTCCTTCCCTCAAATAATTACCACCTCTTTTCGCACTTTTCTCAACTTCCAGTGGTTATTATCCGTAAAGTTTGACACCTACACACAAATCCAACAACAACTGACTATCCTTCCATTACTATTTATCCTATATCTCCCACTCATCACCTAACTCTTCCATCTACTACCACCTCTCTTAATACCCTCGTTATTAATCCCCCTCTCTCTTCTTGATCTAGCTTTCTAATGTCCTCTCACCATTCACTGTCCCCATTACCCCACTGACTCTCGTACTTCCTCCCTATGATGCTGACTGCTCTCCACATTTAATCATTCCACCTTTGAATTTCTCTGCACTATGATCTGAAATGTATGACCTTTACTACCCTGATGACGGAACCTTGATCTATTCAATGTTGATTGCTTCCATTACAGCTTGTATATTGTATGGTACTACACCTACCAACATCATAATGGACCTTCGAACCACCTAAAAAAGCTGTTGGATTTATAACATCTTACTTCCTCCCTTTTGATTTTCTCTGTCGTTTGTATTCTGTCTAAATTGGATCTATTAATATAAATATCTATATATTTATATTGAAATATTCGTCGCCTGAAAGTTTCCACTCTTTGCTTTTTCTAGTTTTGAATAAATACATATTTTGTATTTCATACCCAAGCTGTGATATTTCATATATTTCATTTGTTTATCCGCATAATTGCTTCCATTTTCGCTCAAACTTTAGCCCTGTAACAGCAACTCTTAACCCCGAGATATAGATCCCTTGTGAAGACATAGGAGTCTAATTTTGGATCATTTGAGCGCTACTACGTGATAATACTCTGCATCTCATCTGTTAACTATATATATATATGTGTGTGCGCGCGTTCGCCTGTGTTTGCTTATATATTTATATATATATATGTGTGGAAAAAAGGTCAACGTAGAAAAAGCTAAAATAATTTTATAAAAAACATTTCAGTACCGGTTTCAGTCACTGAGACTTTTCAACTGTAAAAGAGGAGGAGGAGAAGAATGCGGGAGTGCCATGATAGTTGTAGGATGTTAAATGGTCAAGTGCCCTGAAAGTCAGTTGTTGTGGATGGTAGTAGTGATTGAATTCTTCTTCTTCTTCTTCTTCTTCTTCTTCTTCTTCTTCTTCTTCTTCTTCTTCTTCTTCTTCTTCTTCTTCTTCTTCTTCTTCTTCTTCTTCTTCTTCTTCTTCTTCTTCTTCTTCT
>NC_068982.1:152899402-152900951 GCF_001194135.2 Octopus bimaculoides | reverse complement strand
TTAGGAATGAGAACCCAAATGCAAAATTTCTCCAAGACACCTGATGAAGGCTGGAGGGTATATCAGCCGAAAAGTTGTGTTAATAACAAACAAGATGAGGACAAATATCCATCAAGTGTAAATAATGTAAATAATGTACATAATTCCTCATCTTTTAAATATAGAACTGTAAGGCAAATAGATAGATAGATAGATAGATAGATAGATAGATACATACATACATACATACATACATACATACATACATGCATACATACATACATAAGCAAAGTTTTATCTGAAATACAAGATGAGCCTCCATCATATCAAGAAACAGAAATAAGGACGGTGTTGTCGATCTCACTGATTCGTCCTAAACTTACATGTTGGAGAGCTGCAAAAGTGGTATATATTAAACTGGCAATCACGCCAATGCTTGTACCCCAGCATGGCCAAACCTTTGGATAAAAGAAGTAAAATTAAAATAAGAAAATATAAGTGTAAATGTGCGTGTGTGTATATATGTACAAACATGTATGTGCCTGTATACATGCATATGTATACATACTCATTCAGTCTCTCTCACACATACATACAGATAAACAAACAGACAGAGATTGTAGGCAGGTGAGATAGAAAGTAAATCACAGGAAGAATGTTCATGAAAGTATGCAAGAGCAGTATCTGGCGATATACTGAAGAGTTTTCATATACTATACAGAGAAAGATGAAAAGACGGGAAAAGCAACTAAAATATTGAAAAAAGTGAGAAGACATAGAAAAATGAAAGGTAAGTTGAAATGTGGGAGGAGAGAGTGAAAGAGGGAAGGATAATGATTGATAGATAAAAGCTCTTCAGTTCAAAAGATTCAATTTCATTAGTATGAACGTCAGGATTCCATGTCAATTTCTAGCTATATATTTTGTAGCATATTGGTTTCTCTTCCTTCTACACGCGCACACGCATGCGAACGCATGCACACACGCATACACACACAAACATACACCCACACACACATATGTGTATGTGTGTATACTTGACTATAATTACTGTGTTGCTTGAAGACATGTGAAGTTGTGAAGCTGTGAAGCTGAAAGTGTTAAGTTGTTATAACTCTAAAAGACATAGCTCTGACATTGGCGAAATGTGGCTATAGTCTATTTTATTTTATTTATACTTTTGTCAATGGGATATATACAGATATTAGATAGGGTCATAAAATCTTCAGTTTTCTTCAGTATGTGAAACATATCTCTGCTAGTAATTAAATACGATCATACATTCTTCAGTTATTTTGCTACAAGATATACATCTCCGACAAAGAATTTATAATGTCATATAGTCCAGTTATTTAGCAATAGAAGTTGAATTTCCGCCGGTGACTTGACACGAAAATAGTTTCTTCAAGCATTTTTCTATAAAATTCATATTGACGTCATATATGGTCACAGAATATTTAGATCTTTATCAAAAGTATATACATATGCATACACAAGCACACGCATGCACAAACAAACACACACACACAAAACACACACGCACACACACACACACACACATACACACACA
>NC_068982.1:152898346-152898823 GCF_001194135.2 Octopus bimaculoides | reverse complement strand
ATATATATATATATATATATATACATACACTATCTAGATACGGTCATAGACGCTTTATGCTTATTGGTTTTACATATCCACATACATAATGTATAAGAAACAATTAGCAACAAGTAGCAAATACGATCAGCAACACCTTTGTCTTTTCCCACAAGATCAATGCCTACCTACAAAGAACTACCAGGCCAACATATTAAAGAACGGCAGCTCCCCATTATGTCGTATATGCCAACAACAAAATGAGACCATCGATCATGTTGTCTCCATGTGCAGTCTGCTTGCGCCTACAGAGTATCTCAACAGGCATGATAGAGCTGCACAATATATACAAAAACCTGGACTTGCCCCATGATAAAAACTGGTGGGAACACAAACCACCCCCAGTACTTGAAAATGATCACATTGCACTCCTCTGGAACTTCACCATTCAAACTGACAGAAAGATAAACGCAAATAGGCCAGACATCATACTGAAAG
>NC_068982.1:152894366-152898207 GCF_001194135.2 Octopus bimaculoides | reverse complement strand
CAAATCTCGTCGATACCAACGTTACTTTTCATCCTTTCGAGGCTGATAAAATAAAATCTAAACCAAATATCATGGTCGACTTTATCGACTTAGACCCTTCCTTAAAAATTGCCGACCTTGTACCAGAAACCGTGGCAATTGTTATTTAATACAAACGCGCCAATGGAGGTTTAAAAAGAGACAAAAATAAAACTATACAACATAACGTATGTGCATATATATGAAAAAGAAAGTAGTAAATGAAAATTTAATGAACACTTAATAGAAAAAGAAACTATTTGAAACATCTTAACAAATATTTTGCTCGCTAACGGAAACAAAAATAACAACACTTGCAAAATGATAAAGGGTAGTTAATGCATAGATCAAAGGTGGTAAAGAAACCAAGAATCATCTACATGAACTTCTAACTTGTTGTCTCTTGAGGTCTCTGGGTGAGACTTGGATCCAACTTGTACAAATGCAAAACAAAATTCAAACATAAAATAATAATAATAATTATAATCATACAGATTGTAGGGGCATAGAGTTACCAAACGTAGAAACAATAGAAGATCCGGATGATGATGGGTACAAGTACCTCGGAATACTGGAGCTGGACAATATCTTGCACAGAGAAATGAAAGACAAAGTCACCGCTTCATATTTCAAGCGCCTCAAACTTCTCTTGAATTCAAAATTCAACTCAAGGAACCTTGTGACTGCCATCAACATATGCGCTGTTGCTGTAGTCTGATGAAAGACAAAGTGGACATCGGCCACTTTGCCTTTCATCCTTTCAGGATCGATAAACTAAGTACCAGTTACGCACTGGGGTCGATGTAATCGACTAACTCTTTCCCCTCAATTTCAAGCCGTGCACCTATAAAATTAAAGATCAAATAGATAGTGCGTGTATTTAATTGGCAAAAGATGACCATCCCCAAATATAAAAAAATATCACATGATTTCACACCAGGAAATTTATAGAACAAATACATCAAAATATGTATGTATGTATTTAAGTATGTCTGCATGTATGTATATAAAATCCCACACACCACACACGTATACATATACAAGTGTGTGTGTGTGAAGGCTTGTGTCCAAGTAGATAATGTTGTACTCATGATCACAAGATTATGGTTTTGATTCCTGAACCATTTGGTGCGTTATGTCTTTGAGCAAAACACTTTCCTTCACATTACTCTGCAATTTCTTGGACACCCGATGTGTAGCATAGCGTGCACCTACAAAAGTGATGTTCATATGATGACGGGAGTAAATTCATGCACAGACAAATATTTGACTGCAATGAAAAAAGCATCTACGTATATGTATGTATATTTTATATGTCGAGCCAAACACGTTTATTTCCATCAGTATCTCCATATCAGTGAACATGGATTTCTCTTATAGCCACTCTTTACCCCGCGGACATAGTCCTCGGTAAAGACTTCGAGGTGTAGGCTCAAATCATTTGAGCAGTACTGCACGTTTTTCTACACTGAGCATCTGGATCTCGCCTGTTGACCATATATAGGAGAAGGAGTGGCTGTGTGGTAAGAAATTTGATTACCAACCACACAGTACAGTTCCCACTGCGATGCACCTTGGTTAAGCGTATTCTTCTATAGTCTCCAGCCGACCAAAGCTTTGTGGGTGGATTTGGTTGACGGAAACTGAAAGAAGCCCGTCGAATATATGTCTTAGATATTATTGAAAAAAACAATACATTGTGTTCGCTTCACTAGGCACACAGCTAGTCTGTGAATGATCGGAGGGTGTAGCTATTTTATTGACCTTACTTTGTAAGCCATTTACTTCTTCCAGCAGTCTATGTTGGGCTGTACTATCATAAAAGATAACGAGAGGACCTTCCACGTGGTAGTTAAATCTGCAATAGATAGCAAATAAAATCTCTGAACAATGTGTTGTTTTTTGTATGACGTTGAGAACCCAGATAAATGCGAACCCTACCATCATAGAAAAGTACACATTTCAGCCCACTTTTCCTGACAGAAAAAAACATGATGTTGGAAAGAAAACCATTGATCATATGTCTTTCCTGTCATTGTTGACTTTGGGCTAAACAGCAATATATCATTATTAGCTAGTTTACATACCCAGAAGTGAGGGAGACCAAAACAATTTCGAGATTTTGTTTCATAATCAAAAACAAATTATTTTGTCTTTGCAAGACACTGAATGAAGAAAGGTTCATAGAATGAGAATGCCTGTCTTTACCAAGCTGGGGTTGATGTTCAGATTGAACATTTGTTGATCGAGGTCTGAGAAAATCTTGGGACAATGCATTTCTAGAGAGAAAGGAAATTTTAGGATCTGTCTTGTGGGATGGTGAGATAAAGGTAACTTATATAAGATGCAGGAGTATATTGTATGTATTAGAATTGAATGGGTTAGCTCGTTGAGAGTTCGTTGTAATATGATAAAAAAACGTGAGAGAAAACACAACACTATGTAAGCTAATGGTTACAGTGAATCATTGATAATCAACTGAATTATGTTCTACTTTTTTTACCCAAGTTATTTGTTGCTGTCGCCTGAGTAATAGCACTAATCATTACATATGAGCAATATTGAAATTGCCACGTACTTGAGATTTAGAAAGGGCTTGTACATTTATCAGCTATCATTTAATGATGTTTCCAAAAATACTAAGTTTCGAAAATGTACTTAGTGCAGAGTCAAAGGGCCTTATATGTTAATGTTTTTAAATAAAGCCCCAAGCAACTATTACTTCAACATCATTCAGTTTACCCGAAAATTTTTAATGAAAATTCAATATTCAATAATATGTGAACTACCAAAGTAGGCAGTGTTTCTATAATAAACTAAAAATTAATTGTTTGGCTACAACTGGAGAGAACATTATGGCTGTTTCCATGTTATTCTACTTTCGAATTCGAGATAAGCATACAATGAACTGTAGTTCTCACAGGAAAACCATGAAAAATCTGTTTCTTTTTCTTTGCCTTCATATTTATGTTACACATATGACAAAGATGTTTTTGTCAAACTGAAAAAAATTCCATAAGGATATGGTTGAATGAGGGAATATTCTTGTTCATGATCACATATTTTTGGAAGTTTCAACCTACAGGAAATATTTTCTTCATACACTGCTGAACAATGCCGATCGTTAATGTTAAAGGCTTGTGTACAGGGATGTTTCTAAGAGAACTCATTTCATGTTAGTCGCTTCAGTGGTCATGATTTATGACAAAAATAGTAAATTCCGCATAAACACAGTTATAGTTATAGGTAAAAACATAATCACAGGAAAGCTGATTTGGTTGATTAATATGGTTTTGTTTATATACAAGATCATAATTGAAGCAGTTATGATCGACCCGGAGGTTATATCAAGGATTTCCAGAAATATTCAAATCTTTATGTTTGTGTGTGCGTGAGGAGAGGTATTTAAATATCTGTACGATTTTGTATCTTCATGGATGTATGTAACTGAGTGCTCACAAGAATGCGTTTTTGTGTGTATTAGTATATGTATACATATAAACATCAGAGAGCGTCAACACACGCAGTGTCGAAATATTTCTTTCTATATACTTGATTTAGGAATTAGAATAATAAAAACAGATATAAGAAAACGGTTTGAAAGAAGCTCTACGTACTGTTACATACTCACACGCGCGCAAATATATGTATATATATTCGAACGCACGTGTGTATGTACAGGCATATACATATATATATATATGCATGTACATATATGTGTGCATATGTATACGTATATATGTATAAATATATATATATATATACATATATATATATATATGTATGTATAACAATATGTATATACAAGTATATATATATATAT
>NC_068982.1:152882629-152893415 GCF_001194135.2 Octopus bimaculoides | reverse complement strand
TATGCATTTATGTGCAGAGAGAGAAACACAGAAAAAACAGAGATCATCATACTACAGTCGTTTCGACAGCCTTATCAAGTGTGATATCATATATTTTACAGTCATATTTCACGTATATTTTGTGTTATGTGATCAAGAACGAGCGCTACCTATCTCAACAATATCAAACCAAAATGTAATACAGAAAAGCGCCAAAATATTTAGGAGTTAGAACGTAATTGGCCATATATAAGATATGACATGTAATAATGATCTAGAAAATATTTTCTAATTAATGAAAGAAAGGTTTTATCTTTGCTGTACAAGCTAATGCCAAAAAGGTATCTTTTGTCTTACTTAAACGTAATGTTATATTTCTGCCACGGGAACACAGAAAGGCTGCCCAAGAATATGTTAATGGTTAATTGTATATATTGTTTTTGGTGTAGTGCATAATAGATATATAAATGTTAGCGGTTTCGGTACAAGGCCAGCAATTTTTAGTGGTGTATACCATTGACATCAGTACTCGACATTTTCATCTACCTTGGAGGGATAAAATCCAGAGTTGCCCTTGGCAGTTTTTGAACTCAGAATCTAAAGAACCTGAAAAAACACTGCAAGGAACTCTTTCTTTAGACATCCCGCAGGAATAGATAGATCGATCAATAGATAGATAGATAGATAGATAGATAGATAGATAGATAGATAGATAGACAGACAGACAGGAAGGAAGAAAGAAAGAAAGAAAGAAAGAAAGAAAGAAAGAAAGAAAGAAAGAAAGAAAGAAAAAAAGAAAGAAAGAAAGAAAGAATGAAAGAAAGAAAGAAAGTGAGCGATGACTTTATTAGAGCCCTCAAAACCTTTTCGGAGTAATGACGGAGTGTGTTGTTCATGATTAGAGGCCTGGCAGAGCCCATCAGACTCCGGAAAAGAGAAAAGAAACAGACAGAAAGAGTGAGTAAAAGAGAAGGGTCGACATCACACATGACATCTACTCCTTGCATAGGTTTCGATAAAAGGAAAGGCAAGCTGGACTTCACTGTTACTTGAACTCACAACAAAGAGAGCCGGAAGGTTGACCACAAAACAATCTCTCCGGCTCTCGAAGGACTCTGCCAGTTGGCCTCATATACGTACACACGCACACAGGTGTTTGTGAATGAATATATGTATGTGTATATATATATATATATGTATATATATGCATATATGTATATACACATATCTATGTGTCTATCTATCTATCTATCTATCTATCTATCTATCTATCTATCTATCTACATGTGTGTATGTGTGCGTGTGTGTGTGTGAGTATGCCAGTGTGTGTACATCTGTTAAATAATACACATGCACATAATCTTTGTGGGAGAAATGCAGGAAGTTTTCTTTAAACCACAGAGAATTTCTTTGTCCCGTAGGTCACTTTCCTGATTTAAAATTTGTATATATTTTGTTGTCTATGTGCATTAAAATTTTGTTTTGTTTCCATCATCTCATTTTTTCTCCAGATGTTCGTTCATCACCGGAAAGAACATCTATTCATTTGGACTTCTATACACTTTTATGTACATTTGTACATATTGATGTATGAAGTTTTAAATAAACAGGTAGTGTAATATTACAATTACGAAAGTCGTCGAGCTGGCAGACACGTTAGTACGCCGAGCGAAACTCTTATCTGTATTTCGTATGTCTTTACGTTCTGAGTTCAAACTTCATCGAGGTCGACTTTGTCTTTCATCTTTTTTGGGTCGATAAATTAAGCACCAGTTGCGTACTGCAGTCGATCTGATCGACTGGCCTCCTCTTTAAAAGTTTCGGGCCTTGTGTAGATAAGAATATTACAATTTTGATATGAGTTACGAATGGAAATATTGATTAGTGACGAGTAATGCATTCGTAGTAAGAGAAACTTCGAAGGAAATGTGGTTGTAATAATACAAAGGAATTTTGAAAATTAAATTGAAGTAAAATTGCTGTTATGTGTAGAAAAATTATCACTGCTTTAACGTTAGGCCTATTATCATGATGAAGAAAGAAAATCTTTTCTACTCAAGGAAGAAGGCCCGAAATGTTTTTGGTGGGGAGGGGACAGTCGATTAGATCGACCCAGTACGCAACTGGTACTTAATTTATCGACCCAAAAGGATGAAAAGCTATTTGAACTCAGAACATAAAGACAGACGAAATAACGCTAAGCAGTTTGTCCGGCGTGCTCACGTTTCTGCCAGCTCGCCGGCTTTGGAGCAAGATAATCTGTGGAAGTAAAGTGTGCTGCTATACGGGAATCATTGTAGCAATTATTTCCGTTCTGTATTTAACCAATATTTACTTTGTGCATTTTCGTATAATAATCTCACTAAGGCTGTTAATTGACCATAATTGCAGAATAAAAGAGAATATCTTCCTTTGATAGTTATTGTTCCAGTGCTCTTCAAATTCTTTTCCTCTATTCTTTGGATATATGTATCGTGAGTTAGATACCGCTTTCAGACATCAAATGCAGGATACAATGGATATGTTTATGGTCAATGTCTACACCTGGCCAATATTTACAGAAATCTCTCGGAATGATTTAAGCATATTTCTATCAGTTAGGTAAAAGGAGATTAATTCCTACCACTTTTCTATTTTTCTCCCTTCTTTTTCTTTTTTCTTCGTCCAAGTAACAAATAGTAACTTTTAACACTGATACAATGTCACACATTTTACAACATTTGATACGCTACTTCCTTTTTCTCAACCCCGTATAGTAAGTAGCAATGCGGAAGTCGGTGGAATATGATCTCAGAACTATAACGAACTACTGCACGGTATCTTTCCTGAAGGCGCTAAGGATCCTACAAATCCAATGCTTTTTAATCCCTAAATGTGTCGATTGAGGTTTCATAGACTTTTTCCTGTAAAGGGATGAAGATGTCATGAAACACATTTCGATTGCTGTCGCTTGCAAAAGAAAATATTTCTTGGCTATATAGATTATTCCACTATCATGCATGAGGTCTATATATTTCTCATTACCGAATATCTTGCTGTTGCGTTATCACACAGATGAAGTATTTTATTTCATAATTTCATGACATGCCACGTTGCAGAAGGTCTACTCCATCTCCAGTGTTATCTATTGTGATTTTTTAATGATAGTTCCATGTTTCTAACATATAAATCTACTCAGATAGCTGCATATGGAAGAAAAATGCTATATGACTATTTCTTGGTTTCCTCTGGAGGAAAAAAAATGTATCCATGACTCACAGGGAGATTGATGCCATTAACATATCTTTTAAACTGCTGCTATAACTTAACAGGAAACACTTTCATGATACCTTCTTCATTTTTTTCCTATGAAATTTGTTTAAGGCAACTGTAAACATGAAAATAGACAGCTGCTCAGGCATGTTGAAGTATGTTAATGATATGTCTACAGAAGGATTACATCGCTACAAATATTGTACACAATATGTTCAACAATAATCGATGAACATAGAATATCTGAGTTTGACCACCCCAGTAACATGTTTATGAACTCAAAAGCACAAGAAACATATCAATCTTCACTAAATTTTGCAGAAAATGGCATGCAGCGGTCTATTTCTATATTAAAATTCATCCATGTTCATCAAAGTTAAGATGGCCTTTATTCGAAATAAGATTGAATGGATATGCAGTAAATGCAGCGAAACAGAACACAAAAATATCAACTCTATATAATTCCCAAAAGCCCTACTAGATATATAGCTACCCATACTCTTTCACTAAGAGCCAGGACATCACGAAGCCACCTGACAATATGCACTCATAAGGAAGAAACAATTGCTGTAATCTGCTATGCAATTGATAAAGAAGTAATGAATACACGATTAGCACACTCCGGGCCTTCCTTGAGGAAGGCCAAGACAAACAATACCACATGTACATTATCCAGCTGATCGATAAAAGATGTATATCTGCGGTTCCGCTTGGACTAGCAAATATAATGAGTTCTAGATCGGAAGTACTTCTAGACAACTACACAAAATTGCTAAAGGGCACCTCTATGCTAATGCTATGCTAATGATTCTTTCGCGAAAAAATCCTACGGGAACGTCACAAGATATTTAATTTTTCAGTGAGCTACAGAAGGGAAAATTGGAATGATGAAGAGAAAAATGCAGTTTAATTAACAAACACAACCCACGTATTAATAACAGATCTGAACTGCACACAGATTATTGGTTACTATAGCAATGCAAAGCAATCCTTCATACACATGCACTACGGAACAAAGTGGCCGACTAAAAACATCATTTCTCCGAAAATTTCTGAAGGAATTCAAACCCGAAAATGCTGAAATACGAGGTAAACGTACAAACTATTGACCTGTAAAGTTAACATTTTACAACTTGCATAGTTTTGAATTTTAATATGTACTTACAAACATTTTTGTATATCAGACAATATTTCTTGAATAGATAGATAGATAGATAGATAGATAGATAGATAGATAGATAGATAGATAGATACCTAAAGGTTTATCCAACATTTACAATACTGCTTTTTAAAGTTACTAATTTAACTTTCAAAATAGATAACGAATAGACTGAAAGAAAATAGTCTAAAGTGAAATTGACTTACAGTCATTCTACTTATTACTTAAAGCCATTCCACTTATCTACGAAAACGCTCTGGAAGATTTAAACGCTTTTGAAGATTGATAACGCACAAGAGAAATTCATTTATAATATACTTCATTTGAAATTTATTTACATTTGTGTAACCAAGAGGCGACTTACTTCATATTTTATTCATTTTTTTTTATTACTATTTGAATATATGGAATTAAATAGCTAGAGGTTATCGTATATAGATATATTTTCGCAAGTTTACAAAAATGATATACGTGCAAGCTGACGTATATTAAAACGACATACTTATATTTATCATACATGCATACATAAATATACACATGTTATAACATATGCGATTATCAGTTGTCCACTTAACATTATTGTCGTAATAAAATCAACAAAAAGAATATATCACTGAGCCATTGATGAGGAATGTAGTACCTCTTTCGCTTTTGTACTCACTACTATAGATGTGATAGAATATGCAGCACCCACCATCTACACATAGCTGAATTCGAATTTTGAAGCGACCACAACTGCTTAAACTCCCAAGCTAACCTGTCATATCTATTGACTTGTCTTTCTTCCTTATCGCATACCTTGTTGTCAGCTGGGCATGCTATATCTATGATCCAGCATCGTTTGCTTTCTTTCTCAATTAACACTATGTCTGATTTCCTATTCTCTATCTCATGGTCGCCCTGAATCATAAAATCCCATAAGATCACAGCATTATCATTTTCGATGAGGCCTTCGGGTTTATATTCGTACCACATTTTTGCTTTTTGCAAAGTGTCCAATAGACAATCCTTGCTATATTGTCATGACGTCTCTTATATTCTCTCTGGGCTAGTGGCATACATTGACTACTGATATGCCATATGGTTTCACCATTTTGTCCACAAATTCTACACTTATCACTTTCTGATTTGTTGTCTATTCTGTATTTGATGTAATTGGTTCTTAATTCTTGCTCTTGGGCAGCACAGATTAGAGCCACCGTTTCCGGCTTTAAATCCCTTTTAGTCTTCAATAGCCATCTTTTTCTCTGTCTTATTTTCAACATCCCTATGAAATTGTCCATGTATTTCTTTTTTTATTCACCTATTTTCTGCTTCATTCATTCTCAAGTCCTTGTATAGTGCTTTATCTTGGCAATCTTCCATCCTTCACAAGCCTGACCTTCTTATTTCCAATAATAGTTGTTCTGTGGTATTTTTTACATACCATGCTATATTGTTTTCCTCTGCTCTAATACTGTGTTAGCATCCAATCAGTCCTCTTCCTCCTTTTTTTCTTGGTGCATACAGTCTGTCTGTGTCACATTTTGGGTAGAATATCTCATATCTAGTTAGCAACTTACTTGTCTTTCTGTCTAAGCTGTTTAGTTCGTCTACTGTCCATGCAATTACCCTTGCTCCCTATCTAAGTAATGAAACCGCTGATCTTTGAAAGGACGTGAGCCGGCGATTGTGCGCTTACATAGTAGCTGTAAGAGTGCGGGGATCTGCTAGGTGTCGGTACGCATGTGTGTAAGGTGGCGTGTGGGTAAGAACTGATGTCATCTGCAAGCTGGTAGGTATGTATGTGTGTAAGTGTGTCAGTGTATGTGTGTGTGTGTTAGCGTGTGTGTAGATATACATACATAAAGACAATTAACGCAGCGTAGTCAATGTATCTGGACAGAAAACAAATCAAGTCACACTATAAGCCATAATAAAGTAATTCTCAACTCATTGAAATTATTTCTGGTTGGTGAGAAAGTAAAATAATTCCCTGATGCTAATGAGGACAAATTGCAAATAAGAAGGGAAGATAACATCAAGAATCAAGAATTACTATTAAGGAAAATACATTCTGATTATCTAGAATCAAGAGGACACCTGTAGACATGTTTCTAATTCAATTGGCGTCAACAGTTCTACCTTATCTGAAGAAGGCGTGATAGTTAGGCATATACGATAATTATTAGAAAACATTTATAGCCTACATAATTTGAATTACTTATTGTAATTGAGCTTAGAAAAATACCTGAATGGCCTGAGGTATACATTTCAAAAATAAAGTTGATAAAAGTATGTTGTGTATAATGCCATACACCATAAATTCTCCAAACGCCCTCTCTCTATATATTTATATTTATGAGTGTGTGTGCGTGTGTGTATACGTTTATACATCTTTCTATATGACACTTCTTTTTTCTAAATGTTGCAATACATTTGTACGTAAGTATATTCTATGTACATTAATCAGCTTTTTATATTGTGCCCAAGCGTTGTCTTCACCTTTGATAAACGTCCTTGGTTCTCTTCGTCCTACTTCATATCTAGTTATTGTCTTTGATGTGTGTTAGATCAGTTCAAGGACTGCGTCTTGAATTTCCCATCTCTTTTTTTTTTTTTTCATAATTTTTACAATTGTGCTAAAATCTGTTGGGAATTACATTGATTTCATGGCCGGCGATGTTGCTTGCTTCAAAGTATTTGTAAGCTGAAGACATATTTATTAATTGATTTTATATAATGCTTTAAATGATGTGATCTACATTAAGGCTACGAATTATACAAAGAAACCTATAAATGGGTTGACATTGATGCTGGATGATATGATATGACTAGTAGCGTATCTGATTATCTTTGAGTTTTATTTTTTGAAAATTCTTTTATATTGAACACATTGTTAGTCATCAAAAAGAAAGAAAAAACAATTTAGGGGTCAGTTTTAAAGATGTTGCCAGATGATTGTGGAAACCCTTTACCATTACAAAATTTAAATAGATGGAACTGATATTGAATATTTGCAGCACAGTAGTGGAAAGAAGTGGCTACGTTTTTGCATAAAGATAATCAATTTTTCCTGCTGTCCAAGCTTATGTTAGATTATTACTTATATTAGACATAGTCAATACATGTTGCAGGCCAAGCTATATGACCAGTTTTTTAAAGAAAGGTAATCTCTTGCTAAAATGCTGTTAATATATGAATTGTATCATTGATATTTATTTATCTTCTTCATATAGCTAATTAATGTTGTTAATAGTATTGCCGGGGATATTATTGTAGTTGTTTTGTTTTTCACAACAGCTCAGCTCCAACTGAGGCCACCTGTGATAGAAAACATTCTAGCTTTAACAACCACGCCAGATTAGATTTTCCAGTACTGCCATCTTTTAATATGGCTGGTTGCGCTTTGAAGGAGATTCGACCGCTATTTCTAGCAGATCGAGCTACCGGGTTGCGCTTTCAACGAGATTCGGTCGCTATTTCTAGCAGATCGAGTGACCAGGTTAAGCGTTGTGCGTTATTAAGTCTTCTATTGATAGAGGGAAAGCAAAGTGATTTCGACGCATAATTAGACGTATCCGAAAGTCTAAAGGCATTTTGTCAAATGCTCAACCATTTTAGCCGCTTCGTCATGTGCTTGTGGTTTAAGTCGTTTTAATCCATTTTGGTATCCGACCGGTACTTCATTGTATCAATAGCTAATGACACTAACTATTACAACATCCAGAATGCAAGAAGTTATTAGACAATTTTATAGACCCAAGAACATTAATACACATGGTTAAGTATAAAATATCCTTAAAACATACTGAAAGGCGAACTTAACTTGGGTAAGAGTCGAAATTAGGAAGTATTATGACATAAGGGCACATATATTGTCTTCCACACACACATACACACACACACGTATACACACACATATATATAGACAATCACACGCATAGCTACCTACCTACATACATACACACATGCATACACGTGTATGTATGTATGTATGTATGTATGTATGTATGTATGTATGTGTGTATCAAAAATTTCTAATGCATTATTCTAAAGATTAAGCATATTGAATAAACCTGAACTTTGAAATTTAATGGTTGAATTTAGATTATCTGTATATATGACAGAGATGATTGATTAATTGGTATTATGCGTGTAATTGTTGTTCAGCCCAGGTCAAACTTGATGCTGCAGATCCATCATCAAAGAAGCTCCAGTAGTGATGATTCCTTCTTTTCGCATATCGGTCCTTAAATTGTATTATGTTGTATGGAAATGCAAAGTTAAACCCGCTTATTTGTCTATGATATTAATTTTTTATGGAAAGTAACGGAATGTTTTTAAATTGTGATAAACATTAAAATTGATTTTCTGTTTCTTATTTTACTAAGTTTCTCAAGGGATTAAGTCCCATGTAAATACATGAGGGACTCCTGTATCGGACTTTCATACAAGTTCTGTGCACTAAATTTTATTCATAAAGTCTTGGTAAATCCCAGGTTACTGTAAAAATACAGGTACCGACGGTGTTTTGCGGTGCGGTTGAGCCTATATCCATAAGCTGCACCTAAGACTGTAAAAGTGAACAGATCCACACAACTGTCATATGTCGAAGGATAATTTTGTGTCTTAAGCGGTGCTCGTAAAAATATATCCGTGTAAAAATCTTAACTGCATCTGTTCTCGTTAATTGCTATTCAAATGTGATGTGCATTTAGTCTTAAACAACGAATTTCAATATTATACTGCCGTATGATAGACAGTAGTGGAAAGCCTCTCAGCTGGTGTTTGAATGAGTATGAAATTATTTGTAATCTTCGTGTGATATGAAGGGAAAATGATAGTGGTGTTTTATCCAATAAAACTTTTATGAGATCCAGTTTTACAATTTGATTTCTCGAAAGACACTCTTCAGTAATCGGTAACAACGTCGCCTGGCGTACAAAAGGTGCATAGTCATAGTTTGTGTTTAAAGACTTAACGGTATATCCTATATGTGTGTGCATATGCGTACGTTTGTGCGTAAGTGAGTGTGAGAGAGAGAGAGAGAGAGAGAGAGAGAGAGAGAGAGAGAAAGACAGCCAGACAGATAGATAGATAGATAGATAGATAGATAGATAGATAGATAGATAGATAGATAAAGAGAGAGAGAGGGGGTGAGTGACCGTTATAGCTTATTCTATTTTTCCAGCAGCAAACATTTTGAGAACGATGCACGATGATAGACTCGACTTTTGCTACTTATTTTATTATTCTCAAAATTTAGAAATGTAAAGTTCAACACGATAGGATTTACGACAAAACAAAATTGCATGACATAGTATAGAATTGCGTAATCTGTAATGTTAGCAGTTTTTTCATTGTATTCTAAAGGAAGGGTGCAGTGACCATGAACAGTTTCAATGGCTCCGATAGAGTAGAAGGAATAATGTTAACACCAGAAGGGAATCTTGTCCTGAAAATCGCCTTGGAACAAACTCTTAAACACTTGTGAAGGCCTGGTAGTGGTGTAAAACTGAGTACCCAATTAAGACTTCCACTTTAGAACAGGACGAAAGCGCATTCATAGTTTCCGCCAACCAGTTTTGACTCGCAGTGTATCAGTTAACCTGCAACTATGATAGAAATCATCTACCTAAGGAGGTGCGCAATGGAACCGAACGCACACACTCAAAACTGTGATAGCAACTACTTTCGGAACAAACTACGCTTACAGCACAACAGACGTATACCTTTGTGGTTGCTGTGTGATGAAAGATTGGAGAATTTCACATCAAAACAAAGAGAAACACGACGGATCAAATAATACTCCGGAAAAAACTGAACGAATCGTGATTTGTTTATTTTTGTGTTGAGTTTTGAATTTAATCAATTATTCATATAAAGTTTTATTAAAGTTCTTGTACTTTTAAGAAGTCACAATATAATTAGTTCTATTACAGTTTTATAATTGATAATTATTCTATTTTCGTTGAATTAATTTCATTGTAAATTGAACATCACAATGACGTTTATTGACGTTTCTAACTTCAGAGTAATTTATTAAAAAGTAGGATATTTAGTGCCATCAACAAGCTTTGTATCCGGCCTTCATTACATAATCATTCGGAGTTGACATGTATATGATATCGCTACCATTTAAGATTTATTCCGTTATCGAAACATAATATTGACAGCTTCGCATATTTGATTCTTAGTTAAGAATGTATACTTTATTCTTTCTCGGGATTTAATTAGCTGTATATTTCTCTTCTTTTTTTGTTTTGACTTTAATTAATTAATTCGTGACTTTTGTTGTAATTTTGTAACGGCTTTTAATGGAAATTTAATTATCACTCGTCAATACCCATAGAAGACTACGAAATTTCTGAAAAATGCTATTCTTTTTTTTTTTTTTTTTTTTTTTTTTTTTTT
>NC_068982.1:152881624-152882619 GCF_001194135.2 Octopus bimaculoides | reverse complement strand
TTTTTTGTTTTGTTTTGTTTTTCATACTTAGCTTTAGCTTCTAGTTAGTAGCTTATTGAGTAGTTTAGAATAAAATTTTGGTGAGATGCTCTACAACTGAGCCATATTAGTATCTTAACTGAAGAAGTCACATTACATATTTGGTTTCTATTCTTAAATCCGATTAAGAAATAAATACATTGTCTTTGTTGAAAATGAAACGTTTTTAGAAAATGTTATTTTACCATATTTTAAATCTTCTTAGTATAAAATTAATGATAAACTGATTAAACTTTCTCTTATGACTCCGCCATGCAGTGCATGGAAATTATTTTCACACCTAGTCTACCCTTTTCAGATAGTCTGGTCAAAATATATTGCACCGTGTTACGACACTGACATTAATAGAGACGCGACAATTACAGTAACTCCAAATCACATGGCAAACACACACACACACAAACATTATTAATGAAACACCACCATTATTAAACCACAAGTGTGGCTTTCTCATGGTAATGTGGGGAAACCCAACTAAATATCCATTAAGATATTACAAAACGACTTGGAGGAACAATGTGATCTACTTCAATGCTTGGTATTCCATCTCGCCAAATCGACATGGCACGAATAATTCTTTTTTTTTTTTCATATCTGTAATTTTAAAAGTTATCTAAGAGATGTATTCTGTCTGACTGACAGATCAACTAGACATAACAAGAACAGGTCTGTGTATCACCTCTTGGGGTTGACATCATTTCTATGCAGTTCTATGATAGTTTTTTTCTTTGTTTTATTATATAATGTATGGAAAAAAAACATGAATACATAAAAGCAAAAGAAACCGTCATTTTCCGAATAAAATATACTTGCATATAGAATTTATAAATATATACGTCCATACATACATACATACATACATGCATACAGATATACATGCATACATGTATGCATGTATACATATTTATATATGTATATATATGTATATATTTATATATATATATATATATATATAT
>NC_068982.1:152880118-152881180 GCF_001194135.2 Octopus bimaculoides | reverse complement strand
TATACATATATATATAATTCAAATATATAGAAAACAAGAGACGAAGACAGTTGAAGGAACAAGCCGGTGTATTAGATTAACACTATACTCACATATAGAATTTATACGTACATACGTACATGCATACATACATACATACATACATACATACATACACACATACACACCTGCATGCATGCACACACACACACACACACACACACACACACACACACATATATATATATATATATATATATATATATATAGTTCAAATTTATCGAAAGCAAAAGATGAAGACACGTGAAGGAACAGCAAGTAATTGCATTAGATAAATGCATGGGCAGAATGGAAAACTTTTTGACGTTTCGAGCCTAAGCACTTCAACAGAAAGGATTGAGAAGAGAAGCAAACGGAGAAAGAACGAACAATAAAAAAACTGAGAAAGAATAAATGTGTAGGGATTAACGGTTCAACATGATGAAATGTTATACTTTTAATCCTAAGTAAAACAAAATTTAGAGTTGCGCAGCTGAACAAGAGTTTGCTGAAAGTTTTTAAACCAATCTGTTGGTCTTTGAGCCAATCATGTAGTTCTACATTAAAATAAATAGCACAATTTTATACACTGCTTTATGTATTGAGTTTCCCAATTTCTCCTCTTTGTCTCTGTTTCTGATTATATATATGTATTTATCTATTTACTTATCTATCTATATACACAGAGACACACAGGCACAGGCACACACAAACACACAGACACACACACAAACACATACATAAGCACACACACATACATACACACACACAGAAATGTCGTTTGTACTCTGTAAATTGGACCTATTAATATAAATATATATTTATATGTGAAAACTCATCTTAAATTGTCCACTTTTTTCTTTCTCACGTCTTGCATATATAATTATATACATATTTTGTATTTCATACCTAAACTGTTATATTTAATATATATATATTTAGCAGAAGCAACAGTCAAGGACTGAGAGTTTCGGGCGTTGACACATATCAAACTAAGTGGATATCTTAGTTCTCTGTATATATGTATATATATATATATATATA
>NC_068982.1:152878371-152879610 GCF_001194135.2 Octopus bimaculoides | reverse complement strand
TATATATATATATATATATACGTCTATATATATACAAACATACATATATTATACATACATATATATATATATATATATATATATATATTTATATATACATGTGCATATATATATGAATATACACACATATACACATACATATATGTATATATACAAAGGTAAATGTGTATATATATATATACATACATATATATAAATATATATATATAAACACAATTATATACGTCCATATATCCATATATACTTACGTACATAAAAGAACAATTATGCTGGTTGGGTAATCAACTAACTTCTTAGTAAATTAATAATTATTTATTGATGAGAAAAGAGAAGTGATCAGTTTTTTTTTATATATCTTCGTGTTTCATGATCTACAAATGTAAAATAATTAAGTGATTGAACAAACAAAAAACGTAGACAAATAAAATGTAACTACGATGAAATATGTTTTCGTATTTTTTCCCTTTCATTTACTAATCAAATCAAACAACCATTCGTCCATTCAGTTTATTTTAAAGAAAATCTATAATTACTTAATGAGAATCAAACATTGATACCATTTCGCTTTGTTCATGGCACTGCTGAGACGATCGTATAATAACTTATACATTAATGAAATGGGAATATTCATTCTCTAATCGGTAAAGTGTTCCACTATGAATACTATAAGTGTAGGCAGAGCGATAATACTATCATACATATATACATATATGCGCGTATGCGTGGCGGTCAGTGGGGTGTTCAGGTATGTATGAGTATATGAGTGTGTTTATAGATAGGCAAACAGAAATGTAGACAGACGCATACATACGTATTCATATATATATATATATATATATATATATATATATATATATATATATATATATATATATATACACACATATATACATATGGAGAATGAGTGAAGAGAGGAGAGAGGAGTGGAGTGTAGATATAGATATATAAACGTGTGTGTGTGTATATAAATATATATATATGCATATATACGCACGCTTATAGATATAGATAGAGAGATAGTTATACACATATACACATCCATATGTCTACGTATATATGTGTATGTGAGTGTTTGCTTACTAACTTCTGAATGTACATTCACGGTAAGAGTGAGAAAATGTGTATCATCCATGTGGCTTATATATATATATATATATATATATATATATTAAAGACACATTATCTACTCAGTAGTAGATATTATATATATGTATATATATATATATATATATATATATA
>NC_068982.1:152876964-152878106 GCF_001194135.2 Octopus bimaculoides | reverse complement strand
GCATTATTGGCAAAGAAGAAATATTTTCAAAATATTCTTGTTAAACTATATACACTTCTACAAAAGAATTTTGAAAGCTAAAGCTGATCGTATTCGGGTGTATGTTTTACTAAGGCTTCTAATATATTTCTTGCTAAGTTTATATGATTTCTTAAAGAGTAAAACTATCATATTTGGTCAATTATGGCTGATTGCACAATGAAGTCAAAATGGAAAATATGGCGATGTCGAAAAATATGGAAGTTGAATAAATCACTATGAAATTAAAAATTGGAATTAAATTTATACGGATCCAAACCTGACCCAACTGTTGTGCCACGAACAAAATTTTGCAGGGAACATATCCCCACATGCATTAAAAAACACCACATAATAATTGATTTTCTGTGGTAGCTGAAAGGTCCTTTTCTGTTGTATATGTATAATTATTTTTTTGTTGTATACTTACATTTGTTATATTTTTAGCTTGTCTTGTTTTCTTTTGTCCTTGTATATTAGCTCTTCCAAGAGGGTTCTTGCTCCGGCACGGCCGAAGACGAAGTGGTACTAATGTTAAAAGCGCGAATCCACTAGAATGTCTTGAACATTGACTGATGAGGAATCCACTGCAAAACTTCTGTGTATTATGTTTCTGTCTATTTTTCCGTTTGCTCTTGTTAATTTTCTGTTGTTATGCTTTCGTCCATTTTTTCTATCCAACCTTTGAAATATACATTTATGCACACACAAACACACACACACACACACACACACACACACACACACACACACACACATATATATACCCTCTTTTTTCTCTCTCTCTCTCTCTCTCTACCACTCTCTCTCCTTACCCCTCGATGGTCATATGTGACCGGCTACTGCTTTCTTTCTTCTCTTGGCCACTGCCAAGCTAGCACGAACTTTCTTCTCTCTTCCCCTCAAGTTCGTCACATCACAGCGTTCAGCATACATATATTTTTTTCACGTCTGGCCTTACAGCCCTTCTTGTTTATTTTCATTGTTTCGGTTTCCTGTTGTGTTTTCTGTGCTCTGGTTATGTTCTGTTTTTCATTTTGTCCACGTTTTTTTGTGACGTCCTGTACCCAGATATGCATCTATATGTACATACATGTACGTATATATGCATATTCTCACATATT
>NC_068982.1:152871413-152875428 GCF_001194135.2 Octopus bimaculoides | reverse complement strand
AAAAGAAGGTGACACCAGGCTCGAAGACAAACCAATGTCAGAGAGATATTTTCTTGTGAAAGATGAAGCCTCGCTTGAAATGATTAAACCGTCGAACTCGTACATTGTCGGCAGGACGTGGTCCTTCAAAAGGCAAACTCATAAACTCTGCTTTGTACACAGACACTACCGAGAAGATCCTCGTGAACTGACCATTGTGAAAAAAAAAGACGCTTGAGATGCACGTTTTGGGGGATTTATTTTCCTGATCCTAAAAAGAGAAAATAAGTGGCTTCGTTTCGGACGGGGTACAGAACCTGTTGTCAAAGAAAGGTGGTAAATAGAAGGTTATGTTGCGTGTTTGGTAGAATTTCGATGGAGTGAAGGACATTGCGATTGTGGCAGACGTTCACGCTGTGAACTCTAACCTTTATGCACACCAAAGCAGTGAGTATATCACTTTGATCAATCGGAGTCGAGCAGTCCTACCACATGAATATGCACCAGTACATATTGTCGATGTGAGCAAGTGCAAACTTGAGGAACTTGAGTAGCTAGAAGTGCTGCTTCTCTGCGCCTACAGTCCGAACCTTGCACCATCGGATTACCACCTTTTCCAATATATGAACCATTTCCTGAACAGACAGAGGTTCAACAATGTATGTACGTATGTATGCAGTGTGGCTCTCGTTCGAGATTTTGAGTGGTGTGCAACCACCTTCTAGACACTATTGTTCCTAGATCGACTCTGACCCGGAGTAGTAGCACCTCTCAGAGTCCCAGCAACCGGTCAACCAGCTTATGTCTATGTGATCATATGGACAATCCATATGAGCACGGAGGCACAGAACAGAAATGCGCTACATCTGTGTCAGTATGTGCAATAAAAGCACTACTAGTGAGAGAGCCCTAGCTGTTGCCACAGCATTCTTTTGAGAGAGGAACACTCTGGTGTAAAACTTGTGGTTTCACGTGATTACTGGTCTTCTCGTTTCGGCCTATCATTAGGTATTAATCAAGAAGACTCAGATAGTCCACATGTCTATTCATCACTCCATCAACTGAAAGTTTTATGGAAATGGAAAAGTGCCGACATTTGCAGAGCTAACCAGTTGGAAGCGCACAGTAAGTTACAACTTTCCTCTGTTATCTATGTTCCAAACTATGCAGATCTGAAACGGAACTGAATAATCATCTGAGAGGTCATGCTGTTGACAACGCGGAAAGGAAAGGAGACGTCAATCATCTGTGAATATGATGTAATCATTATATATGTATGTATGTTTATATATATGTATATATGTATATATGTATGTATGTATATACGTATGTTTGTATGTATGTATCTATCTATCTATGTATTAGTGTCACCAAGTTGGAATAAGTTGGAATGGCTCCCTGAGCCAGCAAATTGAATAACGAATAAATATTCTCAGGAAAATTAAACTCCTATAATGAGCTGAAATTTGATGAATAAACTACGTGTAGATAACGTACTCGTATAAGGAACTGTGATTTCACCCGCTAAATGAGTTGAAATTCGAGCAAATCACTTATACACAACGCACAGGTATAAGTGCTGGGAAAAAGCATGCATACGGTACTCGAAATGAACATGTTGTACTGCCAACAGATTTTCTGAAGTAAATATACTCAGCCAACGAGCTGAAATTTGGATGACAACAACTAGTAGACTGCGCAAGCATATAAATGGTCGGGAGAGTATGTACAAACTGTTCGTTAACGCACACACCCATTTCATATAGTTTGCAAATTTTCATATTTTATACTAAAATAATATTTCACTTTTTTCTTTTCTTTATTTTTTTTTTGGCCCCAAACAAATTCATGGATCGACAGAAGGAAGATAAAAGAGAAAATTGCAAAAGCACACACACATACATGCACACATTTTATGCAGGTATATCTCTGTATTTGCAATTAGTAACGGTCAAGAAAAAAGAAAACAAAAACGCGTGGTGTTCATGCGTGGCTCAGAACGGGTTTCCCTTATTTATACTAATTTCGATAACACATGTAACGAACAATATTCTTTTCTACTCTAGGCACAAGGCCCGAATTTTGGGAGAGGAGGACAGTCGATTAGATCGATCCCAGTACGCAACTAGTACTTAATTTGTCGACCCCGAAAAGATGAAAGGCAAAGTCGACCTCGGCGGAACTTGAACTCAGAACGTAAAGACAGATGATATGCAGCTTAGCATTCTACCCGGCGTGCTAACGTTTCTGCCAGTTCGCTGCATTATGTAACGAACAATATCGTTAACGTACAGGACTATGAAACGCATTATATTTATTTATAGAGACCTCATTCTAGACAATCACGCGCATATATATATATATATATATATATATATATGTGTCTGTAGATATATGTAGATATATGTATGTATGTATGTAAATGCATATATTGATATCTGGGCATTTTACTATACTGAAATGTAATTGAATGTCTGTATGTAGACTGTGTTCAGTCTACAAAGTTAAATGGGTCACAACGTATGAGCATACAATGTTATTAAAAGTATTATGTAATGTTAAGCCTGGTGTGTTTACAAAATCGCTTTATCTTCGGATTCATCGCTGACGTATTTTCTTGTCTCTTTACATTTTGAATATATACGCTGCCGATATGAAGATTGACGATCATTTTATACGATAAAGTATTGGGATCGACTATATTGAATATACTGTTCGACCGACTAGACATATGTCATCATTTGTTGTATGGTTTCTATGCTGGAAATGACAATATAATACATATATATTTACAAACTTTATGATGTCTTACGAAAGAATAAAGATACTTTTTCACAAATATCGATTTTTTCTTAGAGAAAGTTTAAAATTGTCTTTCTTGATATCAGAGAATCATTTATGTCATGAATCTTGCACATGCAAGAACGTTCACATACAAAAATAACACACATATTCATACACAGACACACACTCAAAGATTTATACAGAGATGCATACAAACAGATATATATATATATATATATATATATATATATATATATATATATATATATATATATATATATATATATATATATATTATGTATGTGTGTATGTATGGATGTATGTATGTTCATATATACATATGAACGTTAACGATTAGGTAAATAAATGTCTTATTCTATACTGTTCTTTGCATATCTCAAATGGATTCATGATTTTATATTGTTTTGTTTGTATGTGCTTTTACTTTTCCCATGTACATATTAGCTTGAACTAACAATTTCACCGTATAATCAATGGGTGATACATGCAAGAATTACTAGTATATGACTTTTGTTAAAATATATGACACAAGAATCACGTTATGCTGTGTCTGGTGTTTCATTCGTTGATTTCCTAACCCTTCATAGCTGACTTCACCTTATTAAATCATATCCATGGCATTGATAATAGATAAATGTAGATTGAAAATGAGACGCACTAATGAACATGGAATTCTTGGCACAAAACGTCTTGCTAGTTTTAAAATTGGACAGCGAGTTTGAATATTTTATCTGTAATATAAGATAATGTAAACATAAGTGATAAAGAAAACCGTTCTTTCTTATAATGCATACTATTTGACAGGTTGCAAGAAACTTTTAAATATCATCAATGTTAACTAGATAATGCCGAAAAGAATCTTCAGTATCGAATCACGAATCACGATGTCGTATCTAACTTTTCGGTTCTCATATTCCGGTTTATTAATGCTTCAGGCGAGTGCCATAATTTGACAGTAGATGTTGAAATTGAATTATCAAGGAAAAAAAAAATCAACCATCACTTGGAAAATGTTCCTATATATTTTCTTGTCAGGAAATTATAAGAATAGTATATGTTTTCTTAATTATTATCTCACTACGCATGTTCCCCATTTTATTTCTTATTTAAATACCTACCTACCTACATACATGCATACATAAATACATACATACATACATACATACATATATACATACATATATATATACACACATATATATATATATATATATATATATATATATATATA
>NC_068982.1:152867798-152870163 GCF_001194135.2 Octopus bimaculoides | reverse complement strand
GAGAGTGTGTGTGTGTGTGTGTGTGTGTGTGTGTGTGTGTGTAAACTTCTATTTATCGACTGAATGTTCAAAAGCTTTTGCTGATAACTTTGCCTGGAAACTCCTCCTCTAGATATTACTATGTAGCAACTGAGTAACATAAACTTGTAACTGTGTTAAATTTAAAGATACTCTCTATGAAGTCATGCGGAAGTACGACTAACCTTTGTTAAATACATGTAACTCTTATCAAATATGTTGAGCCCTATTTCCTTTCTTATAAATACGTGCGCACGCGCCGAGCGGTGTTTGTTTGTGTGCGCATTTGCGTTAGTGTGTTTGTGTGTGCAATGGGAATAAATATGGAGGTGGATTCGCGTTTTAAATACCTAGATATTTGTATTGCTGGTATTTGCGCTAGAAATAAATTTTCCCGATATTCAGATTAATACATAAAAACAAAACTAAATGTAATTGTAATTAATGTAACGATGTAATTGACACAGTACTTGACATTTTTCGTAGTTCATCTTCTTCATTTTCCATTCTAGACAACAATACTGCCTTGTAGTCTAGAATGTTATATTTGCCTTGTTATATTTGTTTATTAAGCAGTTTGGATGAAATTGTTCTCCCATATTCCTTTTGTATATTATATAAGTAGAACGAACGGATCATAGAGTGTTATTGCAGCCATTAAAATACACAGCAAAACTGATATATTGCCAATCTGTATATCGACATTAACTCGATAGTTGGATACTTTGGGGAGAGGGAAACATTATCACGCACGTAAAACAATAAAATATACATTTCTGTCATTTCTGCTATGATCTAATTCCGACAAGTTCATTTCGTCTTAGTGTACATTCCAGGTCTATGAAATAGACATTAACTCTTGCAGGGGAGTCGATTTAGCAACAACCTCTACAAGCAACATCTATACATTCGTGGCTATGTGCCAACCTAAGAAATGTGAACTCGGCAATAAAGTCAATTAAATGGATAATAAGCTAATTGACTTCCATACAAATCAGCATATCAATAACGGAATTTCAAACAGAGATATTAAACTTAGATGTTCGTCTCTAACGGGTATTTTGGTTGTATTATACTGAAAATAATCCAAAGAAGTCTGTGTCTACAAGATTCTATAAACACCTGATGCGATTGAGTGACACATTGTGACAAACTGAACAGATAACTGCCTTCATTATCGCCATACAATCTTTTCTACATACGTAACATTCAATCACCCATTAACTCATATCAGCCTCTAACAAATTTCATTGAGTAATGCCCTCATTCACTGCCTTTTACTATCAATGTTTCTTTGAGGGTTACTTGATTCTAATATTACTACTGAATCACACATATACACATTAACACACACATACACACACACGCGCACACACACACACACACACACACACACACACACACACACACACACACACACACAAAACATCTGCTATCTGACGCAATGGAGGTGACCTACGCGCTCACGTAATCCTAAGTCATGCGGAAGTACGACTAACCTTTGTTAAATACATGTAACTCTTATCAAATATGTTGAGCCCTATTTCCTTTCTTATAAATACGTGCGCACGCGCCGCGCGGTGTTTGTTTGTGTGCGCATTTGCGTGAGTGTGTTTGTGTGTGCAATGGGAATAAATATGGAGGTGGATTCGCGTTTTAAATACCTAGATATTTGTATTGCTGGTATTTGCGCTAGAAATAAATTTTCCCGATATTCAGATTAATACATAAAAACAAAACTAAAATTCTTCATAAACTTACAGACACACACAGAATACAGGAAAATTATAAAGCTCCATTGCTTCAAATAACGTCATGTATTCAGCTGCAAAACAAAAGTGTAGACAACCGAGTCTTTATAACACCAATAGCATCTTGCTTAGCTTTTGACATTCAATTAGTTGTCCAGAATGAGAGAGCAACAGTGAGGAACAACGGTGGAAGTGAATTCATACCAGGCAGACTAAAACTAACATTTGAATATAAAATACAGTCTGAGAATGAATAGTGATTAATAGAAAAGTAGTATCATTGGGAATGTATTGTTAAAATTCAGGAGTATATTAAGAAATAAGTTCTGTCAGGAATGATTATATTGATAGAAAATTAAGAAAACAAATATTCGTAGATAAATAGTATACAAAAGGAGAAGGCTTGGCCATGTGATTCAGAGATACGTTTCCCAAACACGGAAGTTGCTGATTGACAAAACTGCATGACAATATTACCATATCTCTTATATTATAGCATACAGTTGATCAAACAGGTGTGAGTGAAAAATAATACACGCACAAAGTCCATTGTATATATACATATATGTAATATATATATGTATAAATGTGTATGT
>NC_068982.1:152864693-152866363 GCF_001194135.2 Octopus bimaculoides | reverse complement strand
TGAATACGACACAATGAAGTAGAGAAATTTGAAAAGACAACACGAAACCGGTTATTTCTCAAAATACAATGTTTATATACCAAAAAGATTTTATAACATTTTTCTAACATTTTTCTAACATTTTTCTGACATAATTTAAATATATACTTTAACCAAGTAACACAAGCCTTCTGTAGTTTTTTCACTCTTATTATCTTTTATATATATATATATATATATATAATACGTAGCAATCAGTGTATCATAATTAACTGCAGTTTTCGTCGAGAGGTGATATTTAATACAGATGCATTATGTATAAAGGCAGAAACACATATCAGTAGCAGAAGAAAATCATCTAGCAGTGGCGGTAAGATGCGCATTTCTATCTTGTTAGGATGAGTTAATATCACGTCCGCACGGCCAGCTGCACGCTGTGACAAAATAGATAGACAGACAGACTGACAGATAGATAGATAGATAGATAGATAGATAGATAGATAGATAGATAGATAGATAGATAGATAGATAGATAAGAACAGTAACTGAAAATCACAGTACAGGAACAGTAGCTGAAAATCACTGGTCTGGAGAAAAGCCGCTCGGATGAACGAAAGTTTGTTATATGCATATCTAATGCTGGTTATGTTGCATATGATGATTTTTTATTCAGCCCGATGGCTAATTGCAACCATAGTGAGTTTTCTTTCAATCAAGGTTTCCTTCTATATCACTGGTGACTGATTTGATCTTAGCTGGTATTAAGTAGACGCTAGTGACAAAGCCGAATGTGGCAGAAATGCATATGTAGCATTCTCAACACCGCTTTGTTTTTCTTTCTGTTGTTCTTTTTCTGACTGCCAATTACATATAGAAGTCTAATTTAACTGGTATTGGTTATTGGTGAATCGAACTTTATATAAGGTCGATTCGCCGACAATTAACGATGGACCATGTAGAGGATTTGTCGTAGAATCTAATTTTATACATAACCTGTATGAACCGAATGTAATTGATTGACAAGCAAACTCATCTATTTCGTTTCTAAGAGTTCACTGAATGAAAGTATATATTTTCGCCCTAATAGCGTAAGAAAAATATATGTATTTACAGAAGACCAAAGAAGCAAAACTGACTACGAAGTATATTGAAGGTAGTTTATTTTATCAACTTCCTAATAAGAAAAAATGTAAAACCAACTCCAAAATCATATTGTTGCTAACTCAAAAAATTCGATCAATACACCTGATATACTCAGAGTAAATAATAACGTGGAACAGTGACACCTAGTCACGAATCTAAGGAAATGTTTCATTCGATTAAATTGTACAAGCATTTGCTTCGCATTTACTTGAAAGAGGAATAGTAAAATTGACCATACCAGGATTGGAACACAACCCCTAAACAGCTGCAACAAAATGCCACAAGGTATATTTTGAAACGCCGTTTTATGTCTGTTCATCGACCGTATTCCATATAGAAAAATGTTTTTGTCAATGTATGCAAGAATTTGAAAGCAAAACCTCCCTCTCTCTCTCTCTATCCCTCTCTCTATCTCTGTCCCTATCTCTCTCTATATATATATATGTGTATGTATATATATATATATTGCGTATGTGTGCATAACATACAGGGATATTTATACATATATATATATACATATATATGTATATATGTATATATATATATAT
>NC_068982.1:152862678-152864525 GCF_001194135.2 Octopus bimaculoides | reverse complement strand
TGTGTATGTGTATGAAAGTGCTAAGGTGCGTATATCTGTGTATATGCGGGTGTGTAAATGCGTTTGTGTGTGTGTGTGTGTGTGTGTGTGTGTGTGCAACCTGTAGTATGCATAAAGGTGAATATATTTCTATATAATCGGTCGTGCTGCCAAGACCTTCCGTTTATACTTGCCCTTGTTGCTAGCGCCAGCTAAGAAATCTTTATCACCAGTAGTAATATTATAGAAACACACTATAGGCGTATCGGTTCAATGTTTGTTACTAATCGTATAAGACTGTGCAGAGCTTAATCCATTAAACGTTCTCTAACATCTTTAATGTATTGCAAACCAATTTTACGTTTTGTAGTAAATCACATACATCCGCATGGCATTAAGTATTATGAGTCTAATGTTCTGTAAGTAATGCAAACGGACCTAAGCGGCCAAGCATAGGAATCATATCACATGAAGATTTTCACTATATTGATTCTCAAGCGTGCAAAACTTTCCAAACTGAAATTTTCTTAAGAAAAGAAATAAATTATAACAAATTAAGGGTTTTAACTTCCTAAAATCCTTTTGTTTTCTTTATTCAATTGATCTTTGTGCAATTATCATTGAAGCATTTAAATATATAACATTGATTCTTTTCTTAGTCAGTAGTCACAGTCGACATTAGAATAACCTGGAAAATAAGTTATTGTAATTGCTTTAAACTCTGAAAACATTTGGACGCGTTGTATATACTTGTGAAATAGAGGAAACAACTGATAGTTTTAGCAAATAATTTCTAATATTTCCAGTAACATCGACTACTAATCTCTGGATATTACCAATTTCAGATCAGGTTAATTGCAAAACTTCTTCCTTGTCTTCTAAAAAGATATATACCAATATTACTGGGCTAAGTATTATGTCTCATTATCTCACACGATCGTATCTGGCACTCCATACCGAGCGAACAGTTCTTCCAAGAAGTCAATCGTCATACTTGTGGTTGGCCTTGAACATTTACACACTTCAGGCCATTTGGAATAGCTATCCACCAAAATGATATAATAGGAGTCGTTTAATGGTCCTGCGAAATCCACATGTAGTCTTGACCATGCCGACTCTGTTTTTGGCCAAGGCTGTATCTGCGCTTGGGGGCGTCGACACAACACTAAATAACAAGGACGTTGAATTATAACAAATAATTTAAATCAGTTTGTTTTAAAGATAGAAATCAGAGGGTTGTATAGAAAATATGTTTTAATTCTAAGAATATTTTGCGAAATAAATATATGAAATTGATGATAAAGCTATGATAAAGCTATCTGTAAAGAACGTTGCGCGACGGTATTAGTGTTTAAACATGAGAACTTTCATACATGAGATCAAAGAAAGAAAAAAACACTGGAAAGGAAAATACTCAGCGAAGCTGAGGTGTCGAAACTGGGACGTAGTTGTATGAGGATTACCTAATACAGTTTTTAAAGTGTACAGGTGATTAAAATTTATTTTTAAGGTTATTACATTTGTCATGAGGATGTTACTAATTTTTGCTAGTGCTTGAGCGCTTTCGTTTAACCTTTTCAAATACACGTGCTCTTAAAAATGATATACATATACATACATATATATATATATATATATATATATACATACATATATATCCCCCACTCAGGTTCTTCACTTTCTCTTACCTCTACATCATTTTTGCTTATTTCATTTGCTCTCTGTTTTCATTTCAGCAGATATGTAAAATGTCTTACTGCCTCTCTTCAAGCATTCAATCTCTGCATACATAATGCAACCAGCCGCAGTTCAGCAGTTACTGCAGGCGATGCAAATAACCCCGACATGGAATCGTACATAAAGAACAA
>NC_068982.1:152854096-152862369 GCF_001194135.2 Octopus bimaculoides | reverse complement strand
TATATATATATATATATATATGTCTGTGTGTGTGCGTGTGTATACATTTGTGTGTGTGTATGTATATCTATATATTTGTATATATATATATATATATGTGTGTGTGTGTGTGTGTGTGTGTGTGTGTGTGTAAACACATATACATATATATTGGGTCATCCCATAAATAGTGCGGTTTTTTCAATAGCATAAATTAAAAGTCGGAGGAGGAGGGATAAACTGCCTGCATCAACTTGCTATAAAAGCAAGTTGTTACTTATTCATAGTGCAAGTTTCGAAGAGTGCTGTTCGATTTTACCAGTTATATTTTTCAAAGCTATAATGGAAGAGACAAAGGAAGATATTCGGCATATTTTGCCTTATGAATTCAATAAAGGCAAGAACGGAACGGAAAGTGCGTGGAATATTAATGCAGTATATAAGGCGGCGAGCTAGCAGAAACGGTAGCACGCCGGGCGAAATGCTTAGCGGTATTTCGTTTGCCGTTACGTTCTGAGTTCAAATTCCGCCGAGGTCGACTTTGCCTTTCATCCTTTCGGGGTCGATAAATTAAGTACCAATTGCACACTGGGGTCGATGTAATAGACTTAATCTCTTTGTTTGTCCTAGTTCATCTCCTCTATGTTTAGCCCCTTATGGGCAATAAAGAAATAAGAAACCTTAGCAGGCCGGGCGAAATGCTTAGCGGTGTTTCGTCTGTCTTTATGTTCTGAGTTCAAATTCCGCCGAGGTCGACTTTACCTTTCATCCTTTCGGGATCGATAAAGTACCAGTTGCATACTGGTGGTCGATCTAATCGACTGGCCTCCTCCCCATAAATTTCAGGCATTGTGCTCAGAGTAGAAAAGAATATTAATGCAGTATAAGGGGATCGGACAATAACCGTAAGCCAGTGTCAACGGTGGTTCCAGAAATTCTGAACCGGAAATTACAGCCTAGAAGACGAGTCTCGTCTTGGAAGATCTGTAGAGCTCGATGAGGACGTCCTGTAAACCCTGGTGGAACAAAATCTCATCGTAACTGTTGAGGAACTAGCAGAGAAGCTTGGATTTGTCATTCAACCAGTCGTTCAAGTCAGTCCTAGAAAAAAACGACCATCTTTGGTTTCAAGACGAAAGGTGTTCTTCCATTTGGATAACGCTTGGCTACGTACAGTGAGGAAGACATTCTTAAGGCTGGAGCCGTTTGAATGGGAAAGGATGTTTATCATTCATTCCGTAGTCTTCAACAGTACTGGAGGAGTATTTTTCGTCACCGACAAGTGAATTTTGGAAGAGGTGCCTTCCAAGTCTACCAGATAGATGGAAGAGCATTATAGAAAATGGCAAGTATATTTTAGATTCAAGAAGAACTTTGTTTATCTTAATTTTGAAAAATAAAAGAAGTATGTTATTTGTGGGATGACCCATATATAAATACATATATATATATATATATATATATATATATATATATATATTTATATCCATAAATACACACACATATACATACATACATACATACATACATACATACATACATACATACATACATACATACATACATATATGCATACACACATAAAGTTGCAGATAGATAGCTGCAATGGTATTTTCAAACGATTTCCCGTAATGCACGTGTGATATAATAATAATAACATTTCTGTACAGTCGTTTCTCCATATTTTTTTTATTAATTTGGTTTGGAGGAATGGACTGTATCTACTGACTTCGAAAATCAATGATATCAACATATAACGTTTTCAGTTGGTAACTGAAGGGAACAGTAGACTAGGAGAAAAATCTAGTAAGATGTCGTCCTGAAAAAAAAAATTCATGATTATAGTAATTATTGTTGGATTTAGTTCGAGTAAACAGCATTGCTGGCTAGGAAAGAAGAGAAGAGTGAGCTGGGAGTATTTGACGAGAGAAACAGGCTATCACGTGCTAATCAGCACAGAAACATTTCCTTCTATTTGCATTTTTCATTTTTTTAATTATTAAAAATCGAAACTAACCTTAGGAAAGTGTTAACACCACATAGCAACCTCTCAATGATACATTAAACATATTAGAATACTCTATGTACATACTATGTACATAGTTGAAAGATTCCCCTACCGTTCACTGGGAAATGTAATGTACTCTTGATATAACCCAGTGAAAATTTATTGAAGGATTTCTAGACAAAATGTAAATTCAATGCTAATTTTTCATTGCTGTCTTAAAGAATGTTTCTAATTTTGCCATTACATTTGCAAACATTCAACACTTTGACGACGAAGAATTTAAGCAAACATGTTGTTAGTAATCGATGCAAATATTTATGATATTAATTTTACATTTTGTATCATGGAGAATTTTGTGAATATACAGTGACCAATTGCCTTATGGCAATGGATTGTTGATGTATTACTTCTGTTCTTCAAGAAGCACTTTCTATAATACTGAAGGATGTTTTCAAAACATCTGGAATCTTCAAAAAATTCTGGAAGTCGAGCGAGGATATTGTTTTAGGTCAAGTTCAGCCATCACTGAAAGTAAACTAAGGCCAAATATGTTCCATGTGAGGGCCATTCTTTCATCCTGTATATTCTTTATTTAAGATAGTGGATTCTGATTTGAGTGGAACTTAGCAGATTGTTGAAGTAGGTTGAGTAAACGCATACGCACTGGAAGTCATCTACAAATTTTCATATCGGTGTTACCTTCCAAAGAAACTATTTATAGGTACTTATACTGTTTTAATCAAATCAAAATTAAAGTCTATGTTATATGCTTGTGCACAATGTTCAGAACTAAATAATATTTATGGATTTTGGTAATCTTAAAAATTTTCCATTTGCAGAAACTCTTTACAACAGCTTTAAAATATTAAGTATTATATTGGGAAAAGGCTTATGTTTTGCAAATTTTATTGATAATATATGCTATTTTGTAATGTGCAAAGCCATTTTGATAATAGGTTTAAATTTCTCTGTAATTCTTGAGGTCAGAAAGAAAATGTAAAGCTAACAAGTAAACACCAAGAGGAATTAGCTAATCATGATCATTCAGAATAACAGTCGTTAGATGGCATTAATAGTAACCAACAGCTAGCAAAAGTTAACATAAAAAAGGAAAATCTATGAGTGACCATAAAATAGGCATTAACATCTGCAATGGTTATCAACAGAAGCCAACAGCAACTAACCACCTCTGTGAGAATTTGTAACTCAAAAAAGATCAACTTGCAATAGTAATCACTAAAACTAAATAAATAAAAAGTTTAAAATATCAAGAGCAGGTAAAAAATAGAACAAGAATTAAAGCAATCAAAATAATTAAAACCAACCAATAAAGCGATCATAAATTTCTACCATCATTCAAACTAAAACAAAACAATAAAATTATGAAACCCAAACTAATAAGGGAAGCTCTGGCAGTTATTCAGCTCAAAAGAAAATATAGCAAATTTACTCAAAGCACATCTTCTGAGTAAGAAAAGGAATTATACAGTAAACACCAAATAAATAAATTAGGGGATGAACAAGTTGAAATGATTTTCATTATGGTTCTGCTCAATCAGAGCCAGCTTGGAGTTAAACAACAGCTATTAGAACAGTAACAATCTTCAACAAGCCAAACTAAACAAGTAATAACTACAAATACATTCACATACACTCTATCAAAATACATCAGCAACAGGATGCTGACAACCAAAATGTACAGCAACCAACTTCCTTTACTTACCACTGTCACTTTACCACAACTAACCATTTATAAACACTATATACGTCAGAACAATCATGCAACTATTTCAAGCAGAACTTTCACCGGCATCTAGAAACCAACAATAGCAAATGCAAGTAAAACAAACTGATTTTATTGATTAATTAGCCGGCTTTTGTGCGCGAGGAAATTTTAATAAATAAAGTTGATTGGCATTGTAACGATGTTTTATGAGTTCATTCTACTCCCTCCCAAGTAACACGCATATCATCACACTCTTCTAATGCAGTTTGTCAGAAAGCAAACACGGCTGAGACAAGATGACACTTTAAAGAGATTACTTCAGAATTAAGAGCGCGACCCGATGCCATTTTCTAGAGCCATTTCTACTACTCGTATCCACAAACATCCATATAGTGCTATAGAACACACACACACACACACACACACACATGCTCACACATACATGCTCACACATACATGCACACACATACACACACGTACGCACGCGCACACACACTCACATGTCATATAACTTTTGCGGTTTACTTCATTGACATTACGCATGCTCAACGCATGATCCTTTGATTGAAAGTCCATCTATTAAACATTTGCTGGTCATGTTCCTACTCGACATTATTCATTATTACAAACGATTTATTTTGTTAAATCAATTCGTTGAATATTTTTTCCCTTTTCTACTAATTATTTTAACGAAATCCCTCATTTTGTCCATTTTAAGTACCCCTGTAAAGGCATTTTGGTATCGATGTGATTGTTTTACGATTTCTTTAAGACTTCAATTAGAAGTGACTACGTTTTTGAAGCATAAATGAGATCAGGTGACGTTCATACATCTTCTAAAGCCTTGAAAAGGCACATAAAGAATGTAGAACTTTCTATGAGATAACACACCACGTATTCAGTAATAATTATAATAAAGGGTCTAATTCCTGCCCATCCTACATTTAAAAATATTAGGGAATATAGAATCGATTACGCAAATTTCTCTGATGTATATGACTGGTGTATTATTTTATGAAATCTAGAAGAATGAAGAGTAAGGTCGACTCAGATGATATATGAATTTGGAATGTAAAGCAGCGCAACAGTGATTGTGTTTTGGCGGTGATGGGCCAAGCACATAAAAACTAACACACACGAATACTATATAGGTGACTTAACAGACTCATAAAGTCGAAGCCACTTGAGTGTGGCGAGTTGCCTATACTGCTAAGCGCTTTATAGATGCGAAACCAATGGTCACTCTATGACCAGCCATAATATTTAACGTTCTATATTTGTGTGTATGTATTTTTACACACATACACACATACACACATACATACATACATGCATACATACATACATACATACATACATACATACATACAACTGCCTCAACAAAAACCTGGAAAAATTAGGGCTCTTAAAATCTGAAAGAAAAAGGCTGATTAGAAAACTACAGATTCAAGCCATCAATGGAACTGTAAAGATATGTAAAACTTTCCAAAAAGTTAGCACATAAATACATATGCATGCGTCTAGAAAATATATACATAAAAACGCATCCATAAAACAAACATACAAATCTGCGCATACACTAACACCAAATACTGCACACACACACACATATGCACAAATACCTAGATGATGTTGATAAAGGTTCCAATGAAGGAGTCTTGAATCTATGTTAGAGTCCTGCTCTTTCTCTATGGACAAGAAATACAGAAATGAAAGTGATTGATAACATACATACATACATACATACATACATACATACATACATACATACTTACATACATACATATATATACATACATACATATATGCTACGAATTTCTGCACAGACTCCTCCTTCAACCAACTTCCTCCCACAAGATGTTGATCGACCTAAATAGGAAAATATCAGAAGATAGTTGTCAATGTGATACAGTTTGTAATCGAACAAGGAAGCCAGTAGTTACTAAATGAAGTACTTAACCACTTCATGAAGCTGGCATCAGTTTATATCGCTGTACTTCTACGTATCAAGTTCACTAATTGTAATGTATCAGTTCTATTTCAGTTTGAACATTTGTTTCTCTTACACTCTCTCCTTCTATCTCTTTCTCTTTTTGCCCCCTCTCATCTAGATATCTGTATATCCATATATCGATCTTTCTACACATATGTTTGCATGTATAGAGCTATGTACGTTGCATGTTTACACATTCATAAGCACACGTACATACACATACAAATACATGCCCACAGAAGAACGTTAAACCATTAAGATTGGCCGAGCGCTCACTCGCGCACGCACGTACACACACGCACACACACACACACACACACACATACACATGCACACACAAAGTGATATGCAAATATATGAGTGGCTGTGTAACTGTCTTGTCTTCCTGTTCATCTTATTTGTCAGTCAATCTTCTCATCTATTTATTTAAATCTTTTAACCTCTTTAGCGTCATACACCTCTTACTAGCCAGGCCTATCCGTCTCTCTCAATCTCCCACTCTCCCTCCCTTTCTCGTAGAGTCTCTCTCTCTCTCTCTCTCTCTCTCTCTCTCTCTGTCTCACTCACTCACATAGTCACTCTTCCCTTCATACATTCTTTCTCACTCTGACCTCACAATTTCTCTCACTCACAGAGATAATCTCTTTCACACACACACACACATACAGTCTCTTTCCGGTCTTCCACTCTCCCCATCTCTCTCTCTCTCTCTCTCTGTCACTCCCCTTTTTCTCTCACTCTTTCTCTCTCTCCCTCTCTCTCTCTATCACCCAGATACATACATATGCTCCAACTTCCACACAAACACACAGGCAAGTACACACACTGTCTCCCTCCACCATTCTCTCTCTCTCTCTCTCTCTCTCTCTCTCTCTCTCTCTCTCTCTCTCTCACTAGTTTTTAATCTACTACTTTACTTTTCTCTTTGCATGCACCACTACACTAATATATCTACAACATGGTCACTGTCAGTATGTCGATAATACGTTACATAAATATGTAAATATCCTTGATCAACACGTGTGTTAAAGATCATCGTTGATCAGTAAACTTTTAGGATGTGTAGCATTTAGTTGACTGGATTAGTAATGTTGGACAGCTGAAAGGAATGCATCTTTTCTACCGTGATGCTAATGCAATTAGCGTTATCTGGAGATTGACTACGCTGAAAGAGGATCAAAGACGCCAACTGTATAGAGATTTACATGATACAAGCTAACAAAGGCAAAGCAGAAAGCAGAAACACGGTAGTAAATGAGAAAGTATGCTAGAAATATCTATCTATCTATGTATCTCTGCATATATATATATATATATATATATATATATATATATATATATATATATATATATATATATATATATATATATATATAGATAGATTGACACAGCCAAGGATTATAACGCAATGTAGAGACGGACAAAGAAAATGAAACGATGTATGTGAGTGTGCTATAGACACACACACACACATACATATATCAATGTGTGTTTGTGTTTGTATGTATATATATATATATATATATATATATATATATATATACAAATAGATAGATAGATGTACATACACATAATTTAGAGGTTTGTAAGGCCAATAGCAGCGCGCAATAGAGTCAATCAGATTGTGGAAACACACGTAAGCCATATAAAGCTGAAAAATACCATATACGTTTTCTGCGTTTGTTATTAGTCTATGAGTACACATGCGCGCGCACCCACACACACACACACACACACACTCGCATACTGATACTCATATACAAAGAGAGAGACAGACAGACAGACAGAGATACAGGTAGACAGAAAATAATTCCTGGTAAAGAGCTTACGTTATTCTACTCTATTAACCTAAGTCTCTTTATACTTTTAACTCTTGTCAGCCATAAAATACGTGTCAACTGAGAACGCACAAACACTCACATACACACACAAACACACATACAAATACACACACAAACACACACGCAAACACACACGCAAACACACAAACACACACACATTCATAGATTCAGAGAGAAAGAGAGGAAGAAAGAAATAGATGTATATATATATATATATATATATATATATATATATATATATATATATATATATATATATATATATATATATATGTGTGTGTGTGTGTGTGTGTGTGTGTGTAGGCATATGGGTAGATATATATACACACCCACACTAATATATAGATGTACACCTTTATGTGTAAATATGTACATGAATATATGTGTGTATGTCTGTGTCTGTGTCTGTGAGTGTGTGTTGTGTGAGTACGTGTGTTGTAAAAAGTTTACTTTCCAGCCACATGGTTCCGAGTTCAACTACAATGCTTGGCATCTTGAGCAAGTGAGTACGTTTGTTGATAGTTCAACAAAACAGCCTTGCGAGTGGATTTGGCAGATAGAAACTGAATGATGTTCGTCGTATGGAAGAAGAAGAAGAAGAAGAAGAAGAAGAAGAAGAAGAAGAAGAAGAGGAGGAGGAGGAGGAGGAGGAAGAGGAGGAGGAATAGGAGGAAGAGGAGGAGGAATAGGAGGAAGAGGAGGAGGAGGAGACGACGAGGACGAAGA
>NC_068982.1:152852420-152853966 GCF_001194135.2 Octopus bimaculoides | reverse complement strand
AGAAGAAGAAGAAGAAGAAGAAGAAGAAGAAGAAGAAGAAGAAGAAGAAGAAGAAGAAGAATGATGATTAAGCTTGCTTTTGATTTGGTGGACTTTAAAATTTGATTCTAAAAAGTTGTTTTTCGTAATATATGAATTCAGAGGCATGTTTGAAAGAATTAGCCGAATCACATTTGTTTATTTCTTTTACTGTATTATTCCATCTTCAGGAACTTGTATTATTCAACTCAATATTACATTACGGCAGATTTATGCTGTATAAACCATACTATCTTGCAATAACTACAGTAATACTCACAAGATATACCCAAGCATATCACAAGTGACTATAAGTATACGAAGATTACAGTATTATAAAGGCAAAGACAGGAAAATCTACAAACCATTGTCAAATATTGACTTGTAAAAATAATTTTACACTCGACTTAAATGAAGTGCACTCTCAGTTAATGTTCTTTTCTATGTATTTTGCATATAACACTAACGCATATACTTACATACACACATATACAGATATGTGTCTATATAAGTGAATGTGTGTATGATACACACACATATATGCATGCCTGTATTTATCAATAATGAAAGTTGTTTTTCTTTCCTAACTTATTGTTGAATATGTTTAATTATAATTTCGTATATCATATTGTGCCAAAATTTATATCATATTGTACCAAAATTTTGAAATTATGACGACTAGCTGAAATATATATATTTATACACACATAGATACATTCAAAGATACACACAAAAAGCACAAACACAAACACACACAAATAAGCACACACGAACACGTACACACATATATTCATTCGTGTCTGCAGTGATATTGGTTTCGAGTTTGGTTGTTGTCTATGGGAGTTGCATAACTAATATTATGCAAAAACTTTCAACACTGCTTAAATATTTATCTACCTCTCACATTTTCTCGATTTCTGAGATACTTCAATGTCTGTATCGATTTTCTCTCAGTAGTTTTGCCAATTATTATTTGACAGTTGCAGTTTCGATCATGTTCATAGTAAGGTCGTCCAATAGTGTTGCGACAAGGAAGACTATTTCTTCTTTAAATTGATTAATCAATCGCTGTTTGGCATTTAAAATGGAATGGTTATTATGACGGCCATTGTTCTAATAACTGAGCATAACTATCTCAGATTGCCACGACTACTCGAAGTGAACTATGTCTTTTGAATGAAAACCCAAAACTAACCTATACGTTATAAGCATACATACACACATATACGTATGTTTGTATTTTATATGAACACATATGCATGTATGTATAAATCTAGACACACACACATACACACAATATAATATAGTATATTATATAAATAAATAGATAGTTATGTATATACATACATGTGTCTACCCAAACACATCACGTCCGTATCTCCCCCACCCTCTCTCTCTCTCTCTCTCTCTCTTTCTGCATAATATATATATGTATGTATGTATGTATGTAAGTATATATATATATATATACATATATATATATATGTATGTATGTATGTAAGTATATATATATATATATATATATATA
>NC_068982.1:152849456-152851569 GCF_001194135.2 Octopus bimaculoides | reverse complement strand
ATATATATATATATATATATATATATATATATATATATACATACATACAGAATACGTATATGTTTATCTGTAGTATCTGTAGATAGGCTAAGTTGCTAAAAGGCTAATAATAATGTAATTAAATAATTTCAATGCGTGTGGTTGACAGACGTATATTTCTCATCAGTATCCTGACTCCATGATTCTGGCGTCTCTTCTGAGTCCCTGCAGGCAATCACATGACTTCTCTTATAACGTGATGGAATTGTTTATAATCCACATGTGGAAAACTAATAATAAAGTCTTCTATACAACTTCTACACATTTGTCGCATTTGTGCAACCATCACCGATTAATTTCTACAAAATGTAAACCTGTGGTAAGTATTATTTGACAAGTATATAAAACGAGCATTTCATGTGTTGTTTAACGCTGCACCTCAAAATGATATATATGACAGTTCGTATGATCATATAGCTCTCTTGTTCATGTGTTCTAGAGAACAAGATTCATAAATTCTTCGCGGAAATGTTTGGGAAAGAATGTTTGTAAAGTGATTTGTATATACAAAATAGGTTACACAGGTTGAATATGAATCACAGTTCTTCTTTTTACAATGGACTAACAAGGAGACAAAGATTTTACGCTGGCAGAAGTAATTTAGTGTTTCAAGAATTCATTAGCACACTTCGTGCAGTCTCAGTACGAGTCAAATTGAAAGAAAAGTTATTTTCGAATAGAGATTCTGAATATCTATAAATGTGTAAGTTGTAAATTGTGCATCCGTTTCTGTTCAGTTTTAATGGAACATATCGAGTTCTTTTACTTCGTGCAGGGAAAACGAATGATGTGTAAGATGCATGTCTCTGATCAAGTTGCGGTATTGTGGTCGATAAGTGAGAAGTATTACAGTTGGTTGCCGTATTGATTCTTGTAAGGACGAGATATGAAGTAAGCTGCATAATGTCTATCAGCAATAGAAAACACTAAGGCGCTACTTTATGCACAGACTCATATATGTGCGCATGTGTGTGTGCGTGTATGTATGTATTTATGTATGTATGTATGTATGTATGTATGTATGTATGTATGTATGCACGCATACATGTATGTATGTATGTATGTATGTATGTATGTATGTATGAATGAATGTATGTCATACATAGAAGAGTCATACACAAGCTACTTCGAATTTCATGCATGAATAATATAGTAATCGGACATGCTTGCATAATCTACCGTGTACGATCTGGTAATCGTTCAGGCTCAAATGACATACCTATTCCTTCTAGAATACAAATTACGAGAAAAATACTGTTATAACTTTGTGAAACGTGTTAAGGGGAATGGGAATAAATGCTATATCCATTTCATTTCACCCCTTAAATGAAAATTATCGTAAATGCTAGCCGCAGCGGTTAGTCCTGATCCCAAAATGGTATCATATGTCTATGTAGAGCAATTGTAGACTGAGATACAAGGGTCGGGCAGAAAGAATTTCGTCTTTGTTATTATAGATATACATACATACTTATGTATACGGGCATATATGTATATATATGCATGTCTGTTTTTTTTTTTTTGTTTTTTTTTGCGTGTATATATAAATGATATAATTTTGCGAACTCAGTTTCAAATGGAGTCATAGGCCACTGTTTTGACATGCGGTCTACCAGTCTTCACGATTTGTTGTGTTTGGGTGCTAGATGGATCTGCTATTGATTTGATTCCCAATTTTTTATGTTATGCATTCATTTTGTTCTTTCTCCAACTCCTTTTCATTCTATGATTCCTGAAACCTGAAATTTGCTAGGTCAATCTCTCTTGTTAAATGGCCATGCATGTCTCAGAAACCTTTTCTTCACCAATATGGAGTGATCGGATCACGAACATGTAAAGAAAATTAGTACTTGCACTGGTACCTTCCGTGACTGTATATGTATATGAAGCATCGTTTCTCACTGCTGAGATAGAGTTAACGGAACAACTACTATAAATGAGATATTACCGCAACTTCTTAAGCACTTCTAATTTGGGCAATATCGAAAATAATCGTCCAGCGCCGAAAAGACCCGTGAAGAAATCCTTGCAGTGATGAAGATATGCAATGTAAATATATATATATATATATATA
>NC_068982.1:152845440-152848751 GCF_001194135.2 Octopus bimaculoides | reverse complement strand
TATATATACATATATACATATATATACATATATATAAATATATATAATCCACTTCCCTCGTCTCACTGATTGTATATTCAGACATAAAAATTTGTACATCAAAGTCTAAAACAAAACTGGAGATGAAAATATATTATAATGATTTGATTGTTTCTTGTTTCTACATATTATTGCTTGTTTGATAGGATTGTTCTTTACTAAGTTAATTTATATACATTGGAAAATGGATTTACGCACATGATTTTATCAACATGACAAAATATTCCTACTGCACCGATTTACACGGACAATTATACACTGATTTTTACATTTTAAATACGTTTTCAAATCAATTCATATCATTCACATCATTTATTCTAGCTTACATTGTTTCTGTCATTTCAAATATTGTTATAATTTTCTCTTTCTCTTACTTGCAAAATTATATTTCTCATAATTATATTAAACTCAAAATGCCTTTCCACTATATACACATATGTACCTCGAAATAAAATATTCTAATTTAACAGTAAATTCTGTACAGTCAGTTTATTATAATTAGCCATTGTTTTTTTTGTTTTTTTTATATTTTTTTTTACATTTTCACAATCTAACTTCAGTAATCCTTTCGTTTACATTCATTTGTGGGTGTTTATTGAATGTGTAGCAGTGAATAAACATATGCAGGCAGTTGAAAAGTCCTGCGAAACTCGTATTGGATAAGTGCTGTCATACGTCTTAGTAATTTAATAGCTGTACCATGTAAATGTTAATGTAGGATAGATACACGTCTGAACTTCACCATGGAGAGTGTGCATATTAGTAAGAGTCGAATGTACGTACTGGGATTTATTTGGGCTGTCTGAAGCTGGAATTTGAAATATCTCACAATATCAAGAACTGCTAGCTGATAAACGGCTTCACAATTTCGTGCTGGTTCCGTAAGAAAGTTGGACTCAAATCCGAAAATCCACTGCTCCATAAAGGCCTTAGCAACTTCGTCCAGCCAAGATGTCGGCCAGTGGAAAAGATCCTTAGAAGGTAGCTTATCCATGTGAAGGAGGAAAAGAAGATAGGTTAACTTCTATCTTCAAAATAATTGTATCTTAATTTCCCTAATAATAATGCATATTCATTTTATAAGTTATATGCAAATAAGGAGTGAAGACAGTTAATAACTTCCATAACTATAAAAAAAGATGCTCTTTCTGGTTATGCCTACAAACGCCTGCTGTTAAAAGTGAGAACTTCAGCAGTAGATGCCGTATTTTCCAATTGTAGACATCCAGCATGTTACTCCATCAAATATGTTATCTGAATTCTTTTTCTAATCATACAATGCAACTATCATATCATTTCTTTCTTTTATTTTATCATTATCGCTTTCAAATACACAAGGAGACATTTGTTACTCAGCTATACGTCTTTTTCTCGAACCAGTATTTTCTCTATATTATTCTGTAAGTGTATGGAGGCACATGCAAACTATTTGTCGCGAGCCGAGGTAAAATTCGGCATCTAAGAAATTATTCATAGTCTGCATTGATGATAGTATTGTCAAAATTCAAAAGATTTGCAGGTCGTATATATTTGTTGTGAGGACTTATAAAGTCAGACACTTTGTAAAAAAAAAAGTCCTTCGACAGGCTGACCAAGTGACGTCTGCCAAGGAATGTGTCCGAAATATTAGACACTTTCAATCTTTACTGTATCCAAAGAATAGGACATAAACTCATCTGAATTTAACGCATCTCATAAGAGTAAAATAGCACATATTCTAACTGTCCACAATGATTTGAAAGTTTTAGTGCAAGATGGAGAAGAAAACGAAATAAAATGATCGAGAGCTGCATACAGAATGTAATAAATATCAATTGCTATATATTTAATAATGAATGATTGAGAAATGTTGCATATAGAGTTAGCAAAAATGAAAAAAAAAAAAAATATGCTTCAGAATGAGAAGCTTAACTGTCGTGAAAATGCTTAGATTTTCAGAACAACTACACGCAGACACAGAAATATAGGTACGTGTATAAATATATACATATTTCACGTATACGTATAAGCGTATAAATATATAGATATTTCAACTTATGCATATACCTATGGACATGTGTGTGTGCGCTGTGTATGTGTTTGTGTGTGTATGTATGTGTGTGTGTGCGTGTGTGCGCGCGTGTGTGTGTGTGTGTGTGTGTGAGTGTGTGTGTATGTGTGTTATAAAATGCTATTTACTGCAATTTTGCATACTCTCAAGAAAAGATTATATGAGTTAATCAAAAGACAAACATAAATGAATATCAGAAACAATGACAACGAATTTAGGAAATATTCGATCCAAAATTTGTCTCAATCAATGTTTGGTATCTTTAAAATATCAATTATGATAATAGAATTTTAATAGCACGCAACAATCACATCACTTTGGATTTTTATCCCTGTAGATGTCATTCTTGCGTGGTATATAACCGCGTATATATATAGGTGTTGCTATTAAGTTAGCTATAGTTGTTGATATAGTAATGTTACATGTGAGTCATTCAGGCACAGCTGTTGTTAGGATATTGTGAAATATTTAGTCTTCTTTGAAATGTCCAATTATATACATAATTACACACACACACATACAGACTCTCATATATATATATATTCGTGTTTGTAATTATACACATGCATGTGTGTGTGTGTGTGTGTGTGCGTATCGTAGTTCCGTGTTCAGACCCACTGCGTGGCATCTTGGGCATGTGTTTTCCACTATAGCCTCTGGCCGGCCAAAGCCTTGTGAATGAATTTGGTAAACTGAAACTAAAAGAAGCTCGTTGTATATATATATATGTATATATTCATATGTGTGCGTCTTTATCTCTGTGTTTGTTTTCCCCATAACAACTTAACAATCTTAGGTAATATGCTTACATCTCCGTAACTTAAAAATTCAGCAAACGATATCAATAGAATAAGTACAGGCTTTGAAAATAGTACTGGAGTCGATTCGTTCGACTAAAAACTCTTCAATGTGATGCCCCAGCATTACTGCAGCCTAAATATTGAAACAAGTAGAAGATAACAGATATAATTTTCACATTAGCATTTTGCAGAATTAACCATAAATTCATATGGTAAATATATATAAACTGACGGCATATCTTTTCAGAAATGTCTCCTCTTATGGATACGCTGTGTACAAACAAAACACACTAACCATCAGAGAGAGATGAAATTAATCCTAGCATAGGCCACCGAGAACGTCGGATACTTTTCGGCCTTTTTACTGCAAACATTCTGTTTTACGCAATATATATATATATATATATATATATATATATATA
>NC_068982.1:152843531-152844492 GCF_001194135.2 Octopus bimaculoides | reverse complement strand
ATATATATATATATATATATATATATATATATATATACACACACACACACATATATATATATAATGCATATACCTATAAACATATATATATTTGTACCAAATATATATAACGTACATTTCTATATGATATATGCGTGTATGCGTATATGTATGTATTAACCTCTTGTTTTCATAAATATTTTTGACAGTTACATTTTATCTCTAGTTTTACTATCTCTAGCCCTATGTTTTTTCACTGCCATAATGCTTTAAGGAACAACTTTCTCTTTAAACTTGAAATCAATTTTACGATCTTAATTCAACATTTTAATATTGTATATTTTTTGAAACATTTTGTATAATTCAATTTCTTTGATTCTGAGGTGAACAATTTTTGGAGACGTTGCTCAATGTTAGAGAACGAAATATTATCTTTAAAACTTAGACTGAATTTTATTAAAGTAATATTATGGCGAAACCTCACGCTGGTAATGAATTGATGAATACCTTCTATTAATGAAACGGAAACAAACAGATTTTGACCGTTCTGACATTGAAATTTAGAAATTGTGTTCTATTCATATGTGGAGGCGCAATGGCCCAGTGGTTAGAGCAGCGGACTCGTGGCTGTAGGATCGCGGCTTCGATTCCCAGACCGGGCATTGTGAGTGTTTATTGAGCGAAACCACCTAAAGTTCCTCGAGGTTCCGACAGGGGATGAAGGTGAACCCTGCTGTAGTCTATCACCACAACTTTCTCTCACTCTTTCTTCCTATTTCTGTTGTACCTGTATTTCAAAGGGCCAGCCTTGTTACACTCTGTGTCACGCTGAATATCCCCAAGAGCTACGTTAAGGCTACACATGTCTGTGGAGTGCTCAGGCACTTGCACGTTAATTTCACGAGCAGGCTGTTTCGGATCAACTGGAACCCTCGTCGTCGTAACCGACGGAGTGCCAACCATCTATTCATATAAATAATAT
>NC_068982.1:152836061-152843349 GCF_001194135.2 Octopus bimaculoides | reverse complement strand
AGAGAGAGAGAGAGAGAGAGAGAGAGAGAGAGACAGACAGACAGACAGACAGACAAATAGACAGATAGATTGATAGATGACAAAAATTAATGTAAGCAATTTGCCTCAATACAAAGCCATACAAGAAAAATTTAGTCGTCACTAATTTTGACTGTGGGTGTTTTAAAGCACAGTTATTGCTAGAAATAAGAGTTAAACCTCTTATAGCTGCCTGAAAAACACATCTATATATATATAATAACAGGATAGATAGATAACTGCCCCATGAGCAAAGCTAGAACATCGGACCGCGGTTTTGTCGAATGACAAACCTGGTTGTACATTCCTAGGTTCAAAAGCATTTCAGTCATATCCTTTCGTTTTTTTTTCTTCCTTATCTAGAACCCCTTTGGCCAATATATCTTTCAAATTTTAAGAATGTGGGTTGTCTTTTAATAGAGGTATAGCAGTTATTTCTTGCAAATGGGACGAGAACATTGTACCACATAATTATCTTTGTTATATATTGTGAGCGACAGATTAGCAGAAAAGTTAGGGCTGTGATATATAATAAGAGCTATGTTACATGTTTAGTAATAGTACTGTTAGGCAGAATTTTTCGACTTATTCGTCTGTGATATTATACGTGGTCTGATCAATAAGTATCCGGATTGTCACCATAGTAACGAAGCTAAAGCATGCAGAGTGAAGCCACTAGGACAAATTGATCTTGAACTCTGTTGTGCATACGCATTAAGTTTTAACGTTTTCTAGCACACTTCTACTGTTTACAGCAGTGTTTGAAAGGAAGATGTGTAACGTGTGATGTTTCGCACTGAACATGACAGAGAAATTTGAGTAGAGAATCTGCATCAAATTTTGTCAAAAGCTTGGCGATACCTGCTCAGAAACCTACGCAAATTTTCAAAACTTTTCATCGTTCTCGAAACAGTCAAAGAGATCTTGTGCCACTGAAACCCGAGTATCTTTTTGGTCATCTGAAAGCAGTTTTGGCACAAACCTGGCAGGTACACGTCTCATACCCAAATCTTCAGGGATAATGGACTGTACTGAAGCGTTACTAATCTGCACATCTTCTGATAGTTTACCCATGGTGATTCGACGATTTCCCCTGAGAGCTGCACGCACTGCTGTGAAGTTTTCAGTTTTGCTGGTTGCGGGTCTCCCAGAATGTTCGTCAATATCGACATTTTTTCGGCCATCCTGAAATATCTGAAACACTCGTACACTCGTGTGCAGCTCATACACTCCTCTCCATACATATTCTACGACTTTTTGTAGGCGTCTGAGCAGGTACCACCATGGCAACTTTCTCCGTCATGGTCAATGCGATGATCATATGCTACACACCTTCCTTCCAAGCACTGCTGCAAACAGCGGAAGTGAGCTAGAACATTAAAATTTAGTGCGCATCCACAGCAGCTTTCAATGTCAATTTGAGTAACTTCACTCTGCGTGCTTTAGCTTCGTTACTATGGCAACAGTCCGAGTATGTATTGATCAGACCTCCTAAAACAAAGTCCTAGTAATATGTTGGTGTTGAATTGATATTCCTGTAAAATAAAGTAAATATTATTGAAAGGTGTTCTTCTATCAGGATAATGCTCGGCCACATACAGTGAGGATGACATTCCAAAGGCTGAAGCGATATGAATGGGAAACGGACGTTGTCCCATCTGATTATCATTTATTCCGCAGTCTTCAAAATCATTTGGACGGGAGGAGTATTTTTCGTCACAGACAAGTGAATTTTGGAAGAGGGGCCTTGAAAGTCTACTAGATATATAGAAGATCATTGTAGAAAATGAAGAGAGTATATTTTAGATTAAAAAAGAACTTTGTTCATCTTAATTTCGATAAATAAATGAAGTATAAAAAAACTTCATTATTTATGAGATGATCCAATATATCAATTTAAATTAGAGCTCCACATATCATAAAATTTTCTCTCATATTATTATTTCGAGCATTACCACTGCCCTTTTCGCAGACGCTCTCTATTCTTCGTGCATTTTTTCGCCAAGGTCTAATTTGCTTTTCATGTTTTCAAGGTTGATTAAATAAGTACCAGTTGAGCACTAGGATTGATGTAATCAACTTAGCCCCTCCCCCGAAATTGCTGATCTTGTGCTCAAATGTGAAACCATTCCGTGAAGATATACGTTCAAAGTTCAAATTCCGTGAAGATATACGTTCTAAGTTCAAATTCCGTGAAGATCGACTTTGCTTTTATCCTTTCGAGGTCTACAAAAGAAGTATTAGTTGAACACTGGGTTGATGTAAACCACTTACAATCCCCTTCCCCGAATATTCTGATCTTGCGCCAAAATTTTAAACCTATATTCTTCGCACATACACATACACAAGTGTGTGTATTTCTGTGTGTTTATTCATGCAAGACTGATTATGAAGTAGCTTGTTTTGCAATGAATGTGGTTTCGAGTTCCACACCACCGCGCAGCAACTTTTAGGCATTTTCCTTCAATCATAACTTTGGCTCAACCCAGGATACGTAATAGAAACTGGATCAAATGTCCTGTACTTGTTCCTGGGTATTAGAAGCTACCTTGTATTCAGACCCATATATCAACATGCTTTATTCAATTACTCTAATTACTGTATTTTAGGACCATTAGTCAGATTGATCCGCATATTTTGAACACTGTGCTTCTTGCTGAGCATGCTAATTCAAACACTATTTCGCTTTCGCTCTTCGTGCTTTCTGTCCACAATTCTCGAAATTTTAATACATTTGCTCATTTCAAGTTACTAACCTTTCATGATGTGGTGGGATGTTTTAGTTGATTGTTGATAGCATATAAGATTTATAATTTTTTTATTGTCATTAAGTTTTGACAGCTCTTCTATATATAAATTTTGGATATCTACTTTCAAGGTAATTAACCTTTTTCAAAGAAACTTCACTAAGTTATTAGAACGGCTAAAGAGTCAAGCACGTTATCTCTGAAAACTATAAATTTTGTTCGGGTTTTTCATTAAAATAATAAATATATTATTATTATTGCTAGAAGAGTCGCATTCAGAAATATTCTAGTTTCTATTATGAATCATATTTTCTTCATTTTTGTAAGGAATATGTTTTTTTTTATCCTGCTGGCAATTCTATGAAACTGATCCAATATAACAGCTTATAATTCTTCGAAAAAGACAAAATATTCTACTAATTATTCATCAGCAAGTTCCTTCTATTCAATATGACAAGTACCACAGAATCATTCCATTAAACAACATTATTCTGAAATAAAGAAAATTTTCTACTGGAGGATAGATTGCTTCTACTTGTCATCTATGAATATAGAGCGACCAATAATCTCAAGTAATTGTAATATCATTAGCATGGCTAACAATTGAATGCTTTTTAGTAGAGACAAAACATTATTTGTTTCTGAATTATTATTGCTTCCTAACTTACGTTGAAAACTTTCTATGAACAAATATTCAGACATTTAATTCTGAATTTAGAAGATAATTTCTTTTACTATTACAACTTTTACCTTTGCAAACTTGTCTCAACAATAATTTTAAAAGTGTTCTTCAGCCAGCATTGTGTATCGTAAGATCATTGATACAGAGGATAGTCTGCATAATGCAAATGCAGTTGTACTGATGAATAAGATGTTGCATTGCTCCTTTTCAGTGTATTAGTCTTGGAAGTATTTAAGTATTATGTTGTTCAACGTTTATTTCACAACACTCGGCAATGGAAGTTTTTTGTTTCTCTGAACAATTTGAAACAACATTCGTCCTAGTATAAAATACACACACTCGAACTTTGCAGGTAAAGGAAATGCTAATGTAGGTGCTACCATAATCAACGAATCAATAGTTCTATCTATCTATCTATCTATCTATCTATCTATCTATCTATCTATCTATCTATTTACCCATCTATCTATTTATGCATCTATCTATCAGGTCATCCCATAAGTTCTGTTCGATTTTACCTTTTTTTAAATTGAATGAAATGTAATATTATTTTAGAATGTCTAATTGAATTAACAATTATTTTTATGCATTTGTGTGCATTTAAACTAATTAAATATTACTTTACAGAATAACGGATTTCAAATGTCTTTGATTAAAACCCTTTCTAACATGGCAGTATACAAAGAGCATTTGAGGCACAAACTGCTTTATGAGTACAAAAAAGTAACTCTGCAGCCAAAGCGACTCGAATCTTACACTCAGGTTATGGGAAAGAATGCTTGAATGAAAGAACTTGCAGAAGATGGCTTGCAGAAGATGGTTTGCAAAATTCAGAAGTGGAGATTTCAGCCTTGAAGATGAAGATCAAACAGGCCGTCCAGTTGAGTTTGATACTATGCTTCTTGAGGCATTACTTGAAGAAAATCCTGCATTATCAGTTGAAGAATTGGCTATAAAGCTTAGTTCAAACCATACAGCTGTTCATCGTTATCTTCAACAACTTGGAAAGGTTCCTAAACTGGGAAAATGGGTGCCTCATGAATTGTCCGAAAGCAACCGCAAATCCCGAGTTGACATCTGCTCTTCTATTCATTCTTGCGAACTCATTTCACCCTTTTTGGGTAGACTTGTGACTGGTGACGAAACATGGATCTTCTATCGAAATATAAAACGTCGTAAATAGTGGCTTGGTAAAAGGGGAAAAAGTTCAACCACAACCGAGATGGGAACTTCATGGGAAAAAGGTTCTTCTCTCTATCTGGTGGGATTGTAAAGGAGTAATTCAATTTCAATTGTTACCACCTAATGCAACAATCAATGCTCAAGTCTACTGTCAGCAATTAGAGTGTTTGAACCAAGCTTTGAAGAAAAAAACCGCTTTAGTGAATCGAAAAGGAGTGATGTTTCATCAGGAAAATGCGCGACCCCACACTGCAAAGATCACATCACAGAAGATCGAAGAGCTTGGTTGGGAAAACATTCCTCATCCACCTTATTCTCCCGACCGTGCTCTTTCAAACTACCATTTGTTTTGTAGTTTACAGAATCATTTGGGGGACATAACTTTCGCAAGACAGGAAGTGGACGAAACTGACATTTCAGAGTTCTTCGCTTTGAAACCAAGAGAGTTTTACACTGATGGGATTCAAAAGCTTGTAAATAGATGGAAGGAAGTCATAGATAATCAGGGAAAGTACATTGATGATTAAATTTCAATTAAATATAACATTTGATCACTTGTTTTCTTTATTCAAAATTCGGTCAGAACTTATGGGATGACCTGATATTTATCTATTAGCTCTCTGTTTACTTATCTCTCCTTGTCTCTCCCTATATTTGTGTGTGTGTATGTGTGCGCGCGCATGCGTCTAAGTTTAAATTTTAAGAGCATCTTTATAATGTAAATATTATCAATGTCGCATACCTACTGTACGTGTGTTAGTAAACGCTTTTAGGCGGTGGTATGTCACACATGCATTAAGTATATGACATTGATAAAGCAATACTAATACCTCAAAATGCATAAGTGACAAGGCATAAAAATTGATTAACAAATTGAACTTTGCAAAACGAACTGAATAATTCGTATCGGAAACTCATAAATTTAACTTAAAAGACCACAAAACTAATTTTAGCATTAACCCATCCATCGGGATTATGAGCTTTACCACATATGATTTCGGCGGATTAGCAAGAAAATTATAAAGAGAAATATTCCTAATGTCAAAAAACGTCTTAAGGAAACCATGTGGAACAATACATATGAAGTAATCCGTTGGTACATTATTTTGAATAATACGACAAATACCGCCTTTTTTTTCACTTTCATATTGTAGAATGCTATTCTTCTATTTCCCCTGTCCCACTGAACAAGGCATTAACATTTAGTAGAAAATGACAAATATAACCAACAATGAGATAATATTATCCTAGCTAGTCGCAACTCTGAAATTTTGTTTGAAGATGATTGTTGGACCAGAAATTCTTGCAATAATAACTTCGATATCAATATGGGCTCTTCGTAGTCGTTGCAGGTCAGAGAACTTGTTATTCATCCTTAATGAAATGTATGTTTTTCAGAATTCGGTACAGTTCTATATAAAGTTGACTCTCTGCTAGCAGCAATGAACGTGTCAGCTGCTAACGTCGTAATAACACATAAAATATGCATAAAGTCACTGATTAATTGTTTTAAAAGTTTAATTATTCTATCGAATTTTAAAATAACAAAGTAGAGATTGAATTTCTAAAAATATACACGTCTTAAAGACCAGACTTCGCTCCCATATCATGTAAGTAACGAAAATCTCAACTGCATAAATTAACTTTACATCGAAGACCAATGGTCAATGTAATAATCGAAGACATGTCAATCAGATTATCCAGTTTGTCAGCTAATAAGGAAAACTTCACTAAATACGCTTGGTATTACGATGAAGCCTTACGTGGAAGCGGCTGAAACGAACAAATCAAATACATAGAAAACATTAATTTGAAAATCCTTATCAACAAAGATATCCACGATAAAAGGAATAATGCATAAAAGCAAGATAAGAAGAATCACAGAAGGGACACAAACAAAATAAGCAAAGAATAAAGAGAAAGCAATTCTCATAACTGTCTTAGGAAGTATTAACAATAATGGAAAAAAATCACAATACCAATGACAATACCACCTGCATAGGAAAGTGATTTCCAACTCAAAAATTGAATATTTGACGGTTATAAATTATATCAATGTAAACATAGATCACAGGAATACTAAGAATGATAATACAAGCATCGACAATATTACAGTTAACCATCCAGGGGATATAACAAAAAAAAAGTAAAGGTCGAGGAGTAGGAAATGTAATATAATGTGGTTTAATCCCCCATGCTCGTTGCTAGTTAAAACTAACATTACCAAAACATTATTTTACATCGTAACGAAGAGATTTCATCTGTAGCACGATTACCACAAGGTATTCAACATATATTCAGCTAAACTCGGTTACACTAAGTATAGCTAACAACATGGAAGCTGCCAGAATCATGAACCAAAATGTACGAACTCAATAAACTGCTACTACTGCTACTACTACTACTACTACTACTACTACTACTACTACTACTACTACTACTACTACTACTACTACTACGAAGAAGAAGAAGAAGAAGAAGAAGAAGAAGAAGAAGAAGAAGAAGAAGAAGAAGAATTAGTGCACTTGGAAGTATCAGCACTCAACTACTAACACGGCTGAAAAAGATCGAGAGGTAATGCGGGCAAAAGATTCCTGATTTCATTTTCATATATAGAGACATTGGTGCTGCTATTACAATTTACAAAATATATTCCATT
>NC_068982.1:152831985-152835736 GCF_001194135.2 Octopus bimaculoides | reverse complement strand
TATATATATATATATATATATATATATATATATATGAGAAAATGAAACAGGTTATTAATATTTTTCATATCTCATTACATAGGATCCAATAATCAATAAGCAATAACGCATTAAGTAAATCAACGATGATTTCATCAGAAGTAGCATATCGCGAATATATATATATGTGTGTGTGTGTGTGTGGGTGTGTGTGTGTGTACACACATATGTATATATACACATGAATTTGTTCGTATATATGTATTCCGAGTATTGGAATTCTCTGAAAACCTCCCCATTTCCACCTCGGAAATCTCTGTGGCTCTTTGGTAGAATGTTGAATAGTTATGGAGACTTGAAGTACAAACGGTTACAGTACAAGTTCCTTCTTATTGGTAAAGACGGGATCTCTGGTACGATATAGTGCGGTCCAATTCGGTGGTTGTTAGTCCAGTGTGAGAGAGAGAGGGAGATAGAGAGAGAGAGAGAGCGAGAAAGTAAAGAGAGAGAGAAAAAACAAAGTTATTTTGTTCCACACGGGTAGAAATATAAGAAACATAGAAGTTGGAAATGCACGGAGAATATTTAAAATATTTCTTTATTGATATATTTAAAGCTTTAACCGGTTTAACAGTTTGCACTCATTTTCATAAAGTTCAAATAGAAAGACGTGGCTTATGCCGCAGCTGCCTTGCTTCTGACTAGTGTTTGAAGCTTCCCCTATTTTTATAGGGAGTTCATGGTTTCAAATTAGTATATGTTTTGAATAGGATTTGATTGAAGTCTTTGTAGGTTCCCCCTAAGTCCGTTTTAGTATCAAGTGACAATATTTGGCGTTGTAAGTTAACGCTGACACGATGGACTAAACATGTCCAAACGATCACTGCTCTGAATGTTTTCTGTCAGATGATTGCAGAAAATGAACGCATGATTAAGTTTATAACTTTTTGCACGTTTCCCACTACGTTCGTGTGTTAATGTCACATGAAAATATGTTTTAGTTCTAAAAAGAAGGCCGACACGATTGAGTGAACATGTTTAGTTATAATCAAGGCACTCCAAATTTAATCTGTTTGATGGGAGAGTGGACAGGAGTTGTTTTTATGTAGTCCAGTGGCTAAAACTTAGATTGTCAACTGTGTAGCTTTCTCATGATATGTGGCAAAATGAACTTTGAGTGTAAATAGTTATTTGTGTATATACTCTGTTAAACTTTGGTATGCCTTGGTTTGTACTTTTTATGAAAATATTTTCTTTCTTCATCTGTGCTTCATCTGTGGCATTCGCTGAACATAGATAGAGTAGGAAGACCTGGAGTTTGGGGGACTTAGCTTTTTGCACATATGTCTATGAGTCCCCTCAGTGGAATCTATCTAGTACTGGGCTCTCGTATTTGTTGTCGGTGAATAGTCAGTCTATTTCTTAGAGTAAGTTTTATTACATCCTTGACATTTCATAGTGTATATTAGATTCTTTGAAAAACATGTAAAGTGATTTTTTTACGGTAAAGATCTGTCCTGATTTGAATTTGTATGTTACGTCTTCAATAAGGTTCATGCAGGTCTGTAATTGGGGCGGCCACACTTTTTGACTCTTGGTATAGGAATTGTGAAAGATAATATAGCGTATGTGACGATTTTTTAAGGGATTTTGACTGCCGTTTACTTTTGATTGTTTTGTGTATTTTGAACGCTTGTTTCATTCTTGGGTCTTGTTTTAGTAATGCGATGTTCTGGTGGATAATATAGCAAACCCCTGTGTTTTTTCGGATGTGTGTTGTAATAAAGAGTATTGGATGTATCTGGAGTGCTTTTTGTTTTCTGTAGTACTTTGATATTAATTACTCTGGCAAGTTCTATTCCATTGTCTATTAGCATTAATGGATATTGTTTTTTAAGTAGTACTTGTTTTAGTTCTTGGAGTCTTTTATTGCGCGTTTCAGGGTCTGAGACAATTGTGCAGATTTTTCTTGCTAGATTAAAGAGGATGTCATTCTTCATATGTTTGGGATAGCAGAGGAGAACAATAAGTATTGATGAGAATCTGTTTTTTTTTTTGTAGTGAATATCTGTTTCAATGTTTTATCTCTTTTGATGACTAGTATATCCAGGAACGGTAGTTGAGTTTTAATGTATTCCATGGTAAAGTTGATAGTATTGTTTATGTTGTTGATTAAATTTTTGAATTATATAAGTTCTTAAAAATGTGCGTCCATAGGATTAGGCAGTCATCTAAGTAACGTTTCCAGTTTTCTACTAGATATTTATGGAAGTTCAAGCCATATATTGATTTAGATTGCTCATATATCTGGACCTCAATATATGCGATGACTAGATTGGCGTAAGTCGGAGCAACTTTTGTCACCATTGCAATCCCGGATATTTGTTTGTAAATATTGCCATCGAAGTCAAAAAAGTTGTTTTCGAGGATATATTTTAACCCTTCAGTCTGGAATTTCATAAGAGAATATCTCAAGCCCGAAATTTATTGCTTCTAGACCATATTGGTGTGGGATTGCGGTATAGAGATTTACCACATGGAAAGATACAGTAGTGGTATCATTGTTTAAGGACTAGTCAGAAGTAAGACAGCTGCGACATAAGCCACGCCTTTCTATTTGAACTTCAGGAAAACCAGTGCAGACTGTGAAACCGGTTAAAGTTTTAAATATATCAATAATGACATATTTTAACTATTCTCAGTGCATTTTCAACTTTTATATATACATATATATATATATACATATATATACACACGAAAATCTCCCCAAATAAGGAGTGGAACAGGAACAAGTAAAGCACGGTCTATGACCGTTTCATAGTATAATCATAGTAGTTACATGAGATGTAAGAACTATGAAACCAGCTTAGCTAAATCTTCAGGTCCTTTTATCTTTGTGCTTGAAATATCTACCTTTTGTCATGTGTACTAGTCGCATAAATGCTTGTAACTTACTAACTTCCTACATATGTGTATACATATATATATGCATTCATATACTTATATATAATACATAGTCAAACATCCACTATACTTACAAATATATATGCACATATATGTATGTACACACTTATATATTTATGAATATATATATAATAACAAAATTACCACAAACCAAACTTAGAAAACTATTCTACACTTGCCGTAGAATCGTTGGATATCAAGTTAGAATGCTTCATTTTATTTATTCACAAAATTGTTTGAAAATCCTCTTTACATCAAATAACAAATTAAGACTGCAGAGATAAATTTATTTCTAGGACTCCAAAATTGAAAGCAATATATAAAATGTCAGTTGTCTCTATCATCCGAAGCGTATCGAAAAAGTCCAAGTTATCCAAATGTTTTAGGGATTAATTTATAAAATTCAGAATACTCCAAAAGAAACAATAATAAAAATATTAATGACCCTTAGTATTTAAATCTCCCATCATTTATTCAATGTTTTTTAGAGAATCACTATCACTCTTATCAAGTACAAGTAATAGATAACTGCTTATTGTTTGAAAAGTATCTAGCGAATAAAGTGTTTTTATTACATGAAACAATACACACGAAAACAATGGACTTGCCAAAAAAGCAATAATAATCCGAGATACAAGTCTAGTAAACAAACTATTCTTTCAGTTACCAAGTATATATATATATATATATATATATATATATGTGTGTGTGTGTGTGTGTGTGTGTGTGTGTGTGTGTGTGTGTGTGTGTGTGATATCTGTGCATATATACACACACACATATATATATATATATATATATATATATA
>NC_068982.1:152829031-152831609 GCF_001194135.2 Octopus bimaculoides | reverse complement strand
ATATATATATATATATATAGAGAGAGAGAGAGAGAGAGAGAGAGAGAGAGAGAGAGAGAGAGAGTGTGTGTTTGTATGTACGAGTGCGCACTAGTAGCTGTACAAATATATATATTAATGTGAAAGGGCATAAATATATCGTCCGTTTTACTTATTATGGTACATTGTATCTGGTGAAAAGTAAAACAAACAGTGTATGTGCAGTTTTGGATGTTAAAATATCTCTTATTTACTTAGCTATAACAGACTTGAGTCTTTTAAATTGTATTTGTGCCAACGAATAAGCTGATGTTGTGTGCGTATGTGGGTGAGTGTGTTTGTGAATGAGTGTGAGCGAAGTGTATATGCGTGTGTGTGTGAGTGCGTGCTTGTGTGTGTGGATTGTGTGTGTGTGTGTGTGTGTGTGTTTGTGTATGTGTTTGTGTGTGTGTGTATGTTTGTGTATGTGTAATTTGGTTTCACTCCAGCTAAGTTGCTCTGAATTATGAATTTTCATGAATGATTTAACCTAACAAAATTTAGTTTCAAATCCCAGACTCACTAATAATTAACGATTTTCAATCTTCTAAGAACCAATCAACACCCTTTAAAAACGTTCCATTTAATTTTTCAATCAGTTATGAAGCAACTATATAATGGCGGCTATATTTATTTTGAAATTTATTCACTCAAAAATTATGTTTTTGTTCTCCACACTCTAAAAATATTATGCAACTTCATAATATTCAACTATATGCTCCGCGTAACGTTTCCTGCCAAAGAATCCTGACATTTGTGCTATAGCTGTTCCTCCCTCAATCTTCTCCTTATATTGTCTTCTATTTATAAAAAATGCTTCATCTTCATAACTATAAGCTTATAAGTTCCATCACATATGAGACAGTTCAAAACCCGTCTGTGCCTACTAAAACATATATCTATGCATCTGTATATGCGTATGTGTTTTATATATACAAACGCTCGCGCACGCACATAAACATACATATATTTATATGAGTGTGTCTATTCGCGCGTGTGTATGTGTGTCTGCTTGCGCATGTGTATGCGGATATGTATATGTGTCAGTCTATGTATATGTGTGCATGAGTCATATAAAATATCTTTTTCTGGTTTGGCTAAATAAATTTATACGGTAAATATATATACAGACAGGCCGCTTTAGCCAAACCAGAGGGCGAGTGAGTGTCACTGCTCACGAGCCTACGATTTATAGGCGAATCTAGTCTAGTCTAGTGATCCTTGAGTTGCTTATGAGGCGGTTATCTCCCAATCAGTGTATATATATTGTGCGCTCCATATAATATCAAGAAATTTTAACCATTAATTCTTGCAATTCGGCACCCTTAGTCAGGATTAATGACGATGATATATATATATGTGTGTGTGTGTGTGTGTGTGTGTGTGTGTGTGTGTGTGTGTGTGTGTACACGTTCAAAGTTTAATCTTTAAAAACCTTTTCCTCTCTACGTAGTAAAAGCATTCGGCACAATGAATTTCCCAACTTCCTCCTTATCAAGCGTTCAAGACTATTTGAGCTTCTCATTTACGCAGCACTATGCCAAACCCTAAAACTAATGCTGACATAGCCTGAGAACATTGGTAAACATTAATTTCAGCACTTCCTTGTTTCAAAACTATTGCGTAGGCTTTGCGCATACGGAGTTGGAGTTTAAAATGCTAAGCTGAATAATACAATATTTTCCTAATAGATATGGCGCTCGTGGGTGAACGACTCTCTTAAGAGATAACGTCATAAGGAAGTATATGTAAAACCAGATAAAATATCTTTAAAGAGATAACAAAGGATAAAATACATCTGAAGTGAAGTATTCATTGTAAATATAGTCACCTAGACAAAATATATTACGAAATGAAATAAATGAATCAAAAGACAAGGAAGAATACGGGACTGATTAATAATCATTTTTTCTTTATTTCCACGTAACGAAAATATTGTTTGTTCTAGATATATAGGCTTCTTTAGACCGGTGTCATGCATCATTATATGTATGAAAGATTTTAATGCATATTCGCAGTTAATCATTTCAATCGCAACTTATATTTGTTTCACACAAATTAATGATTCTGACACCTTTATTCAAGTGTTAATTTAAGAATATATTCAGATCTGCAGAGCAGCTAAATATAAAGAGCAGCTTCTGTATAAAGACTGTATATATATATATATATATATATATGTACGCGCGTGCACGCACACACTCGCTCACAGAGACACATACACACAAACACACATATATATATGCATGTATATATAATATATATATATAGTATATAACGTATATATATATATATATATATATATATATATATATATATATATAAGCAATGTTAATTCTCTAAATGAAGTATTAACAGTAACTGCACGATAAAGTGTAGTATATTGCCACTTAAGTGTGGCTGACCCCTAGGGGTGGATGTTACTGTTGCTTTTAGCCCCAGGAGGACATCTCCTCCAGCTGGCTTATCGACACACGACTGTGTCCTGTTTGCCAAGGGAGTTATCCCTCTCACCTCGACCAGCAGCACGAACGTATCCGGATTTCAGGGTTATATATAG